>NW_008751827.1:309516-378610 GCF_000715545.1 Opisthorchis viverrini | reverse complement strand
GTGTCAGTCAAACCATTGGTAGTCAGGGTGGTTACTCAGATGGCTGATTGGCAATCAACTTACAAACGTTTCGTCTCCAATTGAGGATCGTCAGTGAAGTGTGTCAAACCATTGGTAGTCAGGGTGGTTACTCAGATGGCTGATTGGCAATCAACTTACAAACGTTTCGTCTCCAATTGAGGAGACATCGTCAGTGCTCTTGATACCACTAGCCGCTTGGTGCAAGGGATCACGTGCTTCTCTTCTGAAAATGGAGGTCGAATCCACCGCCGACATCTTGAGTGAATGCACATGTTTAGGCCTCGCTCGTACGCAGCAAGTACGACTTCAGAATGAATGCGCCAGGAACACAATTGAGGTAATACTCGTGCAACGTTCGACCGGCTGTTTCCACACGTTTCTGTTGTGGACCACAGTCTTATTAATGTCTCCTTATTACCATGACCCCGAGTCTGGATAGCCGTTTGATAGCCTGATGCGCTTAGTCACTGACACGTACAAGCGTGTTATGTGCAGCCGGAAGCGGGCTGTTCATAAAGCTTACGTGGAAAGTTCTAGGCGGGCCAGAAATTGATACTAAAATTATAACTCAACTGTCAAGGGCATGTGAAGAACAACCAATTAAATCTTCCTCAACGAAACGGTTGTTCCATTGGTAGTTGTGTAGTCCAGTTACATTCGGAGCTGGTTCTCCCAATAGCTTCTCCTACAGACAATTTCGAAACGGGATAAAACACCTTTTCGCAGTTCCCATACACGTCCGAACACATTTGCTATCAATAGCGGGTATGTCTAGGTAGTCAGTGGACGAAAAAATAATAATATTGGTAAGGAATATCGGGTAAATAGCAGATTAGCTGTATGAGAGAGTAATCAGTACTTCAGTAGTTTGTTTGTGGAAATCTGATACAATGGTTTGTTGCTGAATCTTCGAGTTCTCTCCAGTGGGTTGGAATCCCTACTTCATATGTGCACGTGGACCCTGGATCGGACAACGGACGATCAAATTGTACACACCGAATTTCCGTTTATTGGAGAATGGACAATATTTTTTCGTTTCTTAGGATGCTTTGAAAAATTTGAAAGTTTCCCTCGAAGGTCATCATCTCGTGAATCTCCAGGGGGATTCGAAGCCGCTACCGGTCGATGAGTAATTAAAGACCAAGCCGTTTGATGACGAGCGGCTAGAGAGGATGTAGCACCATAGATCCTCTCGATCACGGAATACACATCGTTCGGTCATGCGTTGAGTGGCTCCTTGTATTCTTCCTATTTCTTACACCCTTATGTTTTCCTCTTTTTCAAGAAATTGCGGTGAATCTCTTTTCGAGAAGACAGGAATCATTCGGGTGAGTCCTATGTTTCATCCCTCCTGTGAAAATCACACAATACTTTCATTTCATTGATAGCCAATCGATATTTCTAACCAGACAATTCCATCAAAGTTGTTGAGATTACATGAGCTTCTTTTACGTCCGATGGCATGTGACAAACCGTATAAGTTCCGGGATCTTGATGTCGACTATCACTGGCTTCTCATTACTCTTTCTCACTTTCCTTCGCTTCCGAGAGGTCAAAATGAATCCAGTAGATTCTACATATTATTTTTCCATATTTGGAACGAGGCGACAAGAAGCACTAATGTACACTATATTCAGCTACCACCGCTTTACTTACCGGCGGCATTGGGATGGTTTAGATCAAGTTAGTGTTTTAGCAAGGCTAATGATAGTTCTTCTATGAAAAAGTCTCTTGGCCCTCCAGGTTGGGGGTTGGAACATGTGTGGTGACTTGTTCTACATATATGGTGATGCGTTTGCATTTTCTACCAAGCACCGATGCCTTGTGGTCAGGCTTTTGAGCCAAAGACTTTGGTCGAGGGCCCTAATTTTCATCCCATCTGGTTCTGGGTGCCCAAGCAGTACCCTAGCCTACGTAGAGTCATGACACAAATGACAACGCTCCCATGGCACTACTTTCTATGAGAAATACAGACTCAGATCAAGCAGTAATTTGTTTAGTTGATACATCCTGATACAACACTACTAAAAAAATTCGCATTGCTTGCTTGGCTCCCTCGCCACAGGTGATCCGCAGTCCTTTTCAATCGCAGTTTGTGTACATAAAGTTAGGAATAGCTGTAGTTGTGTGAAAATTTTTCACTTGGGCTGAGAAAGCATATGTACTGTTCCAATGTCTCAAATTAAGCCGCTTAACCTTTGAATACAGCTGAAGATGAAAAAAGGTTCTCCCTGAATTGTACATAAGGAGCGCTGTTCGAGACCTTGTGGTGTGGCGTTTACCATCGTCAACTAGTGGTTATAAGCGCTTATAATCCACGGCTGGATTTATCCTGAGTAGGAAAAACCGAATTCCCTGTTCTTCAATCCAGATTTCACCCTGTAAGTGAAACCGGTCTATGCTGAAACGCCAGGGAGCGCTGTACAGCTGTCATCTTGCTTCAGAACCATCCACAATGCGTTTCTCATAAAACTTCAGGAAGTTTCGAACCAGGGACATCCCGGCTAGTATTTTGAGCAGTTTACCTTTAGGCTACGAGCGGCTGGTCAACAGGGTGACTAAATCGCACTTAGCCAGGATATGCTGCCACTTATCCGTCATTCAAGGAGACCGCATAACATGGTCACATATTGATTGATTAGTCGTGTAATGAGTTCCCAGCTGGAAGCCCCCTCATCGTGCTCGGAGCTACTCATAGGTTGTTGGATGATGGTTTGTGTTGGAACATGTGTGGTGACTTGTTCTACATATATGGTGATGCGTTTGCATTTTCTACCAAGCACCGATGCCTTGTGGTCAGGCTTTTGAGCCAAAGACTTTGGTCGAGGGCCCTAATTTTCATCCCATCTGGTTCTGGGTGCCCAAGCAGTACCCTAGCCTACGTAGAGTCATGACACAAATGACAACGCTCCCATGGCACTTTACTTTCTATGAGAAATACAAACTCAGATCAAGCAGTAATTTGTTTAGTTGATACATCCTGATACAACACTACTAAAAAAATTCGCATTGCTTGCTTGGCTCCCTCGCCACAGGTGATCCGCAGTCCTTTTCAATCGCAGTTTGTGTACATAAAGTTAGGAATAGCTGTAGTTGTGTGAAAATTTTTCACTTGGGCTGAGAAAGCATATGTACTGTTCCAATGTCTCAAATTAAGCCGCTTAACCTTTGAATACAGCTGAAGATGAAAAAAGGTTCTCCCTGAATTGTACATAAGGAGCGCTGTTCGAGACCTTGTGGTGTGGCGTTTACCATCGTCAACTAGTGGTTATAAGCGCTTATAATCCACGGCTGGATTTATCCTGAGTAGGAAAAACCGAATTCCCTGTTCTTCAATCCAGATTTCACCCTGTAAGTGAAACCGGTCTATGCTGAAACGCCAGGGAGCGCTGTACAGCTGTCATCTTGCTTCAGAACCATCCACAATGCGTTTCTCATAAAACTTCAGGAAGTTTCGAACCAGGGACATCCCGGCTAGTATTTTGAGCAGTTTACCTTTAGGCTACGAGCGGCTGGTCAACAGGGTGACTAAATCGCACTTAGCCAGGATATGCTGCCACTTATCCGTCATTCAAGGAGACCGCATAACATGGTCACATATTGATTGATTAGTCGTGTAATGAGTTCCCAGCTGGAAGCCCCCTCATCGTGCTCGGAGCTACTCATAGGTTGTTGGATGATGGTTTGAATATATTCAACTATGCAGGCGCACTACTGTAAAGTTGTCCCCGTCTACTCTCGGGATGTGCAATCGTTTGATATCTCCACAATCCAAATGGGAAAAAATTTTCTCAATGCCTTACTGTTTTTACGTAGTCTAGATGTTTCGCGCATGATAACTCTCATCTGGACATTTCGATCAGTTATGATTGACAAGATTTTAGTTCCTTATCAAAAATCTGTTTCCCTTTGTTCTAGGAACGGAAAGGTCCATTGCTTCCCGGTGAAAAGCTCCTACCTCGCGGAATCGAGGAAAAATTTCTCAGTTGACTTTTTATGTTACATTTTTGTTAAGCCATATTTCAATAAAACTCTTTGAGTGCCTATTTTTATATTCCCCCAATCAGATGAAAAATGTTTTGTACTACTTTTCTTGTGTCCAAATAGAATTTTGAGTCAAAACTGTATTGGCTTAGCTCTCTTGGTATGGATTAGATTGTTGCTTGTGGTAATGGTGCTTGGTTTATTCTGTATCTGATAGATTTTCATCTGTGCTATCCTAAGACAAACTATTAGTCAAGCCTATTCTGGTTCATGAGAGCCAGTCGGTGTGGCGGAACAGTGAAGCAGCAGTAATGTTAACCGTATCTGTTTGAGCCACCGTTATCTAGTTATTGTCAGTCATTGAGGAGATTCTCTGCTATCGTGAGAGACAAGGCAGGTATTCTGCCAACCTGAATACGTCTCCCTATGTTTTTTTCTGTCTCCTTCCTCGCAGGAAGACTGTAAAAGATCATCACGAACAAGATCTTTTGCTCTATTTTATGTGTCAGCTCTATCCGTTAATTCAGATATCTTTGGATATGGAACGTGGATTGGAAAGAGTTGAAAACCACTGCTAAATCATATGTTCAGAAAAACGAGCACGTTTTAAGTTCATGGGTTTCTGTTAATAGGCAGTTCACAGCAGCCTTGTGGGAGATGAATTTGCACCCGGTCTGCTGCCTGCTTTCGTTTTTTCTATCCTGTACTGTCGACCTTTTGGCGAAATCTATCCTTTGATATGGCTACGTTGCCGTTCCCGTCTGTGACCACTTTCGTTCCCAATGTTATCTTCACGTAGCCGCTTGGAGCTCTCAGTAACAGACGATAGGTTCTTAACTCCCTGTTGTAAACGCGTCTCCTTTCTCTTTACGTCGGACGTTTATTTAATATACATGAATTCCGAATAATGTTGAATATCTGGATAAGCTACTGTCATTAAAATGGCGAGTTTTATTCCGTCTCCACAACTGCTGTTGTAAGACACTCATATTCAGATGAAATTTTGTTTAATGCAGTACATAAAACATGCACCAAACTCTCACTGATTGCCTACGACGAATCACCTCTGTCTCGAAAACATTTGAGTGTGCTCCGGAGGTATATTCTCGAGAGCAATGTACCATGCTTCTGTTGCACATAATTTACAAGTCCAGATGTTAAAAACACGCCTAGACTAGATGAAAACCTGGAAGAAAAGCCGGTTTGGTTTGTGCGGGATGCGTAGCATGGTATTTCGGGGTTCTCCTGTACGTTAGATTTGTTCCTGCGGCTCACTGAAGAATCAATAAGCTATCTTTGACCAGTTGTTGTGATTAGCTAAATGGAAGTTCTCATGCAATACTGAATTCTCTGATGGCTGTAGCTACAGATCGGCGTCCGTAATTAGACCGCTATATGAAACTACCGTGCTTAATGAATGATTTGATCAGTTGTTTTGTTTTGGGTGGCAGCACGACAGACGACGAATGACCAAGTAGAAACGCAGTCAGTGCGGCATCGATCTGTCGCCGTTTTCTCTAGTCGTACGAAAGTTTCAGGTTTTTTTCTACGTTCCGGCGCACCCCTCAGTGCATCTATTGTGGTAAAATGCATGTGGTCCTAAAGACAATATAACGTAGCTAGGCGAATAGTCAACTCTTTTTTCTGTGGCAAGCTAAATCCAGCACTTTCGAGTTTGTTTGAGCGGCAAGACTGTCACTAGCTGAGCATCAATTTTCCGTAACTCAGAGTTGCACAGGCATCTCGATGAGAATTAAAATAATCGTCCAACTGTAACATCCTTTCGGTTCCAACCGAATGGAGAACGGGGCTTAAAGTACTGTCAGGCTCCCAAGTCTAGACAAGAGCAGTCGAAACGCTGAGTTTGGCTTCGAGCCACAGACATTCCGATCGGTAAGTTCGAACCTTAACCATTGAAACTTTCATTATGAGGTCACAATTTATCATTGGATGCCCGAAATTCGTGCATGCAGCTCAGGATTTTGCAGCCCTCGGGATATCTTAAATTCACTTGGTTACATCTTTAGAGCCCCATCGAAAAATAGTAAAACAGTATGATGACTGGTCGTCACTTGAGCCGCTAACAGAAAATTTTACTTGGGGTTCATCGAGGTTGGTTCGATATGTTTTCTGTCCAGTGCCATGGTTTGTATTACTCTTAGGCGGCTGTGATCAATAGGTCCCTGTCACTGAGGTTTGGTTATTTATCAAAAGAGTTGGTCTCGAATATACAGTTACCCCATATATATATATATATATATATATATATATACGTATATGTACATGTATATATATTTTACACCACCGCCGTCGGTGCTGCTCGCCTTTCAGAATGGGGACCGAACACTTGATAAAGATTATCATGTGTTCAGCTGGCGGTACAAAGCAACTAGCAAGCCCACAAACTAAAAAAACACAACTCACCACATAAACGAGTCNATATATATATATATATATATATATAATGTACAATTACCCTGTTGTCGAGTTTCACTATGAATGACCGGATGTATCCGTCATTAGATTCATATCGTTCCGATATCACTTTCTGTATCAGTCCATTCCCTTCCATGTGAGAGCTTTGACGTCAGTAAGCAGTTGAGGCCAAAACGTGTGAGCCGCAATTCGTAGGCACCTTTATTTGCTCCCTGTCTTCCTCTACAACCTAGGCTTTTAGCTTCCTTTATGCACAGCTGTCAAACTCCCGTTCTATAGGCGCGACTTTGTATAAGTGCTTAACCAGTTACTCTCCTTATGCCTTTGTACCCTGCTCGTAGTCTGATTGCCTTCATAGATTGATGTGATGATGGGGCGAGATAGCTCAGTGGTTGGAGCGCGAATTTACTGATCGGAATGTCCTTGTTTGGAACTCGACCGCTTCCTCTCGACTTCCCCTGTTCGAACTTGGGCAACCTTCGAGTGGCATGTCAGCTAGGCACCGGATGGGTGTAACAGCTGAACGATTATTCCTATGTTATTATTATAGGTGTGCTGATATGCTCGCGTCAGATAACCGAAGTTCAACTCTTGGTATGGCTTGAAATAAGTATCGTTAGTCAACTCCACGAAGGGTCGGACCTAGATCAATTGTCTCTTCCTTTGGTATGGACCGCAAAAGTGAAGTAGTGTTGTTTTCTGTGAAGTAATCGGCACAATCCCGCGTCTGTTAACGTTTGTTTTCGAGCTAAAGATTAATCTCCTAATCCTCTAGCATGGTCGGGTGCGGTTGTGTTCGCAAACGAATAAGGCGCTCACTGAAATACCCCCATGTGACCTGATACAATGTAGGCTCTGTTGAGGAATCCCTGTTCATATTCTACCTGTAGTGGAGGCATTTTCACCATAGTGAAAGATTGAAACCGGGTGTCAAGCGGTCCATTGGTTTTCCATCTGGAGGAGTTGGCCAAACCTGATTCCAAGCCAACAACAGCGAGAACATAAATCATTTCTGATAACGCTACTCTTTGAATCCAAAGGGCATGGTTGTGTTGGTGACCAGATGTTCTCCGCATGTCTTCTGCTGCTCCGCAGGTTATACGTAATTGTGCGCAACGCTAGAGATACACCTTCAGTCAAAAGCCTGATGGTGCTAGAGGCCCAACCCGTAACCGATCCCCCCAGAACTCCACTACTTATATCTGAGGCATCAGACTGAAACCGTGTTCACGGTACTCTTTACCTTTTACTCTCTTGCTTTACAAATCATTTACGAAGCTTTCTTACATGTTCATTAATGATATATACAAACCACCTCTTTCGAAGGGAATCCTTTTCACGAGAAAACAACCCTCACGAATGAACTTCGAGTAATTTCCGGTATCCTCTGCATAAAAGTGGAAAGTATTCGAGGGAACTCCCACTTTTTATTGGTGCGTATTTTAAAAGTCAACAGTCACTGCTTCTGCTCAAACTGTGTTGTAATGCAGATCGAGCTTACTGAGTTCCCGATTGTCACAATCTTCTAAAGTTACCCGAGGTACTGCATAAGAACTTTATGTTTATGGAGAGAAGTTTTGTCATCCCTTA
The DNA here is from genome assembly GCF_000715545.1 of Opisthorchis viverrini. NCBI lineage: Eukaryota > Metazoa > Platyhelminthes > Trematoda > Opisthorchiida > Opisthorchiidae > Opisthorchis > Opisthorchis viverrini. The sequence continues at coordinate 370,579 of NW_008751827.1, read as the reverse complement.
CGACTCAAGACCGCTGATGTGAGTCGTTGGTCCTTCCTATTGGCACTGGCCATGTGAAGCTGAAAAAGAATTCTGTTTCGGGCATCTTTTTTTGGAACGCTTTTTCGACTTCCTTAGAATCCAGGTCGGTTGCAGATTCCCCCGTATGTAATGTGCTTCCCACCTTCTTTGTGACGTCTCTTAACCCGCTAGATTCTGTTCTGTTTCTCTAGTGACCGAGGTTCCCCTAAAGCTCAGCTATAAATTACTTAATTATCTATTCTTTTCCAGAAGAGACACGAATATTCCTTCACCCGTTAACCTTGCTAATTTATAGAATAATCAATCATGATTGTTCGAACTCGATTTGGAGTGGTTACAGCTTACTGCTCAACTGGTTGGAGGCTGTAAGCTGGAAATCAAGCGAATTTTTCTGAGCAGGCCAATTCTAATTTTCATGAGTTTGTGAATGTCTTCAGTGTACCTAAAACTTGCGCACCGGGCTGGTACACTTAAAGACGGCGCATTTTCATGTTATTTTATTGGCTTTCCAACAGACCAATCGGGATGCTATCTGCAACACTGTAAATGTCCATCTGTCGTGACTAACTAGGATTTTTTTCAATCATCTGTCTACAGGTATTTAACATCTTACCGTATGATTAAGTTGGCCCACTCTTGACATCGGATCGCGTGGGAACGGACGTCAGTATTCGAACCAGCCCACCAGGCAATAGGAGTGCTGGTCAGCTCAATTTGGATCTGCTCATGCTCCTCGAATTCCGAGTTTTCTTGTGCCACCGTAACTCAGCTACAGGTCGACCCCAGCCCTTCAGAATGGTGAAAGATGGTGCTCATAAGGCATGGCTCCATTGGAATGTACGGGACAGTAAATCTTCAGAAAACAAGCTTTTTCCAAACAATCTTCATTCGTTTTTTAGTTTTGAGGACGTTAATTTTTGAGACTTGCTCGTGGAATAACCTGCCCTCAGTCACTGCACTAGTTAGTGTTGATCTTGACGTTTACGGTTCGATGTTTTACCAGCGAAAGTTGACTTTTTATCTGAAGTCGCCATGAGAAGTCATAAGGACAGAAATATGACCTATCCCATAATCCCCTAAGTGCGTTTGTGACACCCATTTAATCGAGAATGTAACCGTTTTGCGGAGCTCATAACCTACTACGATTTCAGTTAAGCACTCGATTCTCCAATGTTTTAGTGTGTACCTGTGTGTGTGTTGATTCATCATGTGCAATTTCTCACCGAGACGAATTTATGTTGGGAAATGAACCATCTTGCGCCACATTTTCCTTTTTAGCACGATATTTTTCTGACAGCATCGTTCGATATGTTGCCCACCACGTCCAAGCTCTCGCGGATCTTTGCCATCCTGATTCTCACCGATCTCCCAAATGCATTAGTTTGTGTACCTGTCGCTCAAGAAATTCCATGGACCCGTTTACTTCCGGTAAGCCTCCATAGATTATTACTGACACTTTTGGTGACATCGCTTATGGCTTACGGTATTTTCTAGTTACCGTTGGATCAACTGGCACTCATACAGATGCCGTCCATTTTGCTAGCATCAGTGCCTTGCTAGAAGAACCATTTTTTATCCTGCCTTAGTTTTCTCAGTCTTACCTCACATGTCTTGCGATTCTCGGTCCAAGTGTTCAGTGTTTTATGTGGGAATCGCTCTTTCACATTCCTCGTACCCACGTTTTTTGAAAAAAAAACAAAGTCTGAATGACAAATTCAAATTGTCCCAAGAGGTGCGTCAAAGGCTCTTCAGTTGGTGCACGCACTACAATTCGGATCGTTTGTCAACTGTTTGTCAAACTCGACGAGCAGGTCAAAAGCCCGTCGGAATATATTTTGAATCCTACGAAAACAGCTCAAGTTACTCACCAAAGCATAAGCAACATGAAAAGTACACTAGTTGTTATTTAACCCTCAGATTGGATCGTGGATCCAGAGCTTGTGGCACGTTTGGGATGTTCTTCCGCGGTGGTAAAGAACTTGCCTCTGGTTCACCGTCAAGGAAAGTTCCAATAGCTCATGGCACTCAGTTGGTCATCCATTTGTGTTTTAGTCATTTTTTGTGTTGATGAAGGAATATCTTTCACCAGGAACCGCTTAATGGTTTTACTGTAGTGCCGTTTTTTTAACAAGTAACAGCCTATCTGTTATGGTATTTTCGAACACCGGACACAAGTGCTTATCATTGAGTAAAGTGGCTGGGATGTCCTTTGATGGACACTGAGGCAATACTTAACGACGTTGCTGCTCTCTTTGGGGGGTAATTCTTCTTTAAAAAAACCCATCACACTTGTGGTGCCTGATGATAAGTCATAGTTATTCCAACCGACAATGTGAGTGAAAACCCAATAAGGTTTGCCTGACCACCTATGGTTGAAAGTAAACTTCCCACTATATCTGTCGTGCCAGTGCTCCTCTGTCGTGAAGGGTCGCCGAATGAGATTTTCTCTGATTCATTGCACTTTTGAGGCCAAGAATTTGAAGGGACCATGTACTGGACAAATACGCCATGGCCCAGCCTCTTTGACACTCACCGGTGCTGATTTCTTGGTTTTGTCCACCAACTTCTCTTTATTGTTGGCACAGGTGTAGTGAGGAGGTATTTGATACAGTCTGGGTCTCATTTTGGAAGTACTGCATCACTATAACGCCATTTTGCTATAATAGCTTGTTGCACTTTCTGGGAATTAGGGCTCGTTTTTCTCTCTTCCCGCTGTATTCGTCCGGGGGTAAGACAGATCACTGTGGAAAACCTGGACTAATTTGCGGACCCATATGCGCATATCGATCCAGGAACGCTAACAGTAGCTAAGAAGGGAAGAAATATGACAGAGTTAAATGAGTCGTGCATCCGAGACGTCGTCATTCGAGGAACCGGTCAACAGACAACAACGCTTCCGAATTACGTGGTTGAGTGATGAGAGCGCTATGTACTAATTTGCGGACCCATATGCGCATATCGATCCAGGAACGCTAACAGTAGCTAAGAAGGGAAGAAATATGACAGAGTTAAATGAGTCGTGCATCCGAGACGTCGTCATTCGAGGAACCGGTCAACAGACAACAACGCTTCCGAATTACGTGGTTGAGTGATGAGCAGCGCTATATCCTGTCTGAGTGCGATTTACCCACACTGCTGATCGGCTACTCGTAACCAGACAACACAGTCATCAGCGGCTAGATGCTCACTAATCATGATTCACAACAGCGATGAAACAGATGTACAATGTAGCTCGATTCTTCAGCACGGGTTGATTTCACCTGCATGATGAAGTCTAGCTTAAACAATGACAGTTATTTGTTCGTCGTCACCCGTTGACGTCAGTCCAATCGAGCGCATCGCAGGATACAACAGGAAGGCTCCATAAACGAACAACTCGTTCAGTTAGGAAACCGGTCACGTGACGTCACATCGAGTGAAATGATATGAGGAGTCACTGCCCCACAAATCACGCCTTCCGTTAATGGTTTAGCCGAAGTCGATAATGTAACAACGTGACAGTTTTTTTAATCGGTTGACGATCGGCACTCTTCTGACCCTAATCATTCTATCCCACAGTTGGCTGTCAGAGTGACGTACCATACTTTGTGTGAAGCTCATTCTCGAATTGAAGGACGTAACCACATGTCCACACATGCTAGTTCCAGGGTCCCATCTGAATGCTACTTTGTCCTTCCCGAAAACAACCAGGAGGCAGTCATTATACACCGACCATTGACTAACAGCTATTTCAAAATAATAACCTTCCTGTACTCTTATCGACCTTCATTATCCTTCCTACATTCGTGAAATTGATGTGGCAACGCAGATGACACAGCTCGCCACCATATTTGCTACTCATAAGTAGCGTAATATTACGACGAGGTGATTAGCAATAACGAAATACTGCAAGGAAGGTGCACACCACCACATGTGATACAATATCCGCCCGAAATTTTGGTGTGAATGTTAATAAAGTAAAGCCATCTGAACAGAAGTCCTCCCCCGAGAAAACGACTGGCGTCAATGACACTCAGCTCGATCAGTAACCGGCTTTCAAAAGAGTGGATGGCTGTCATCAAATACATCTTTTATAATGGTCTCAATATCCCCTAGCAACCTCCTTACTCAACTCGTCGGAGGGACATAAAGAAACACCTGTAACTGTTGAGTCTTGCGAAAACTATTTTGACCAAGTCTGCCTTTTTGACAGCATCCTCTGATCCTCTGTAACCGAATCAGTAGATCCCAGCAGAACTTCCGATCGTTTGAACCCTACCATAGAGTGGAACAACTGCATCTCCAGGCCTGCCACATTTTAGCATGTATACCATGTAAGCCTTAGCTGAGTATGTGATGTTAAGCCCCAAGTAGTTGAAAAAAGGGTAGATCATCAAACTACTGCTTCTGTGAACTCTGCTGTTTCATAGTACCGGTTACGCAATGTGGCAATAACAGAAGCAAAGAAATCTGTGGAGTGTCGCTGTACTCTTACTGATTGTGTACCAACCAAGCTCATTGGTCTTTTCAAAGCTTACAATTCACCAACGAAGACTCGAGTCTGAGGTAACGGTGGAAAGATCTTCGAGTTTGATCTCGTCTCCAATGTTGGACTAGGTTGCCCTTTTTCATCAATGTTTTTCAACTACAGAATTGACTGGGTGACTCAACGGACACTGAACAAATACTGCAGCATCCAAATGAGCCCGAGTATTTGGACTGCAAACCTGGGATATGCCGATGGTATCATCAAAGACAAGTGTAGGTCTACAGGTCGTTGTCGATCGAACTGACTGTCATGCGAGACTTATCGTACTTGCAATTAACACCAGTAGGACAAATTTCTTCACATAAACAACTATTCAACGGGTGACCCTTCGCATAAATGATGAACTTGAACGTTGACCCTTTCATTCTACCTGACGAAAAGGCTAAAGAAAAGATTGACTTTTGTGTCGATACAGCAAGATAAGTCTTGATTCAACTCATGAAGACCTCGTGGATGAGAGGTGAATTGCGCACAGCAGTTCGTTTATTAAAAAACGCATCCCGCTTAATCTTTACCTTCGGTTTTGAAGCTTGGCCTGTTCGCTTACAAGACACCCGGAAACCCGAGGTGTTTTAAGGTGCAGTCTGAACATTGGACGGCTCGACAATATATCCAACTCAGTGATAAGGGAACGCTGCGTCAGCATCCCACTGCAACATCACCGCAGCGGTGAAGACTTCAATGGTTCTGTCACTCTAAAAGTAGGATTTGTAAACTCGTTTGCTAAACCTTGGATGATGTGGCTGTTTTGAAGGGCGGCTGAGAACCTGGTTCCGCAGTATCAAGTTAGACTTGGAGAGCTTCCGTCTCATGCTTGCATACACTCTCCGTTTCTGAAATCAAAATTGGATTTCAGTCTGCGCGGACCTGGCTTATGACAATCGTTCATAGCAGCAGCGGCAGTCGTACAAGACGTGCGTGAAGCCGACTCAATTCCGCAGTCGCCGGAAAGCTTAAGGTGTTAGCACCTTCTATGAGAGCGTTCTTCTGGTGACCTTGCTACCATAAAATTCACTGGCATACTTGCAATCACTACTATACGTTTGGCCCACTGTCACTCAGCTTGTTCGAAAGTTTCCACTTAAGTCGTTTTGGCAAGTCGGGTCAGCAGATGGAAGGGTTTTAAAAAGCTGACCACAACTGACCAAAGGTTGAAGCAGACGTCTATTTATGGTCAGATAGACTGAGTTTTTTTAAAGGAAATTCCTAACCCGAGGGAGTACTTTCGACTGACCCTACAGATATTCTACTCAGAGTAGAATCACCTTTCTGAAAACAGGATAAGCCGAAAATGTCAACGGAACGGGCCCCAGGTCAATGTTCACAAAGTTTGCGGTTGGTTGAAATGTCATCGACCATATGGATGTCGTTCACAACAATCAAAGAATATCACAGTTAAAATGTCAAACCTACATAGGCTACTATGACTTGCCTGTGTTGCCTGCGTTTTTTATTTAAATTGTTTCGTCTAGCCTACCGTTTATCATCCGTGTTATCAGTAACACCTGGGTTTGTACAGTACTGACGAGGGATTTCTTCAGTTGGGGTGACTATTACACCTAGGTCCGGTTTGTGATGATTCTGGTTTTTCCACCTTTCTTTCTTTCCAGGTAGGATCCACACAGAACAGCAAATCTTTAGGTAAGCGTACCAAGTTTTAAATTCTATGTATCATAAAAAGCACGGAGGCTAATAATCAGAGGTACTAAATGCGCGTAAGCTGAACAGATTTGACCTACGACAAACCCGTGGACTTATGTTTTTCACTCTAGCCTTAGTACGAGTGGATGGGGTGAAGTGAGCTTTACCATTATGTGATGACCGCTATCAAAAACCAAGCCCGATATTTACAGGAATATGAAGTGAAGGAGGTAGACTAAGTAGGATCGAGTAATCTTACATTCAGTTGTGAGCTACCGTTCCCCTGATCTAGTGCTCAACCAGTTCGCCTCAAAGCCCGTATAAGTCGCTTCCGTATACTTACGTGAGAATTTTGATCATTTTATGCTCTCGTCTCCGGCCGGCCCAAAACTCTGTTCTGGGCTTGTAGGCGTGTTTGAAGGATTTTTATCGGATTGGAACAAGTACTTAAAGTGGACCAGTTTAAAAAAATGCCGTAGAATCCAGCTCATCATAACGTGAGCAGTATGAACTACTCCAAAACATCCCACACTGATTTTTCGAAGGAAACTACTCACAAAGTTGCTGAAAACTCTTTAACGGACCGAGACCGGTTTCTTCTTACTTGAGCCTCATCCTGTAGACACAGTCCCCAAGTTTCCGTCAACCTTATGTTCTACTTGAACCTAGATTGTACGAACTTAGTGCATTACACTTATTTACAAACCCATTTTGGTTTTAATGGGAGATATTCAGATGGAATTTAGTTGAGTCTCCCGTTAGAATCAAGTTGATGGAACTCGTTGTGTTCACAAGCTTCTGGGGCATTTTCTGATGGAAAAGCGTGTTAATGTGAACAGATCGGTCAGCCGAGTCAAATATCCGTTGGAAACCCAGGAATACTAAAATTGTGAGTCGCTTCTATATATGACGCTGTTCTAGTACCTGACAGGGTGTAAATATTTGGTCAACGCAACCCCTACCAGGCTGGAATCCCATTTGCTGCTGCCGAGTCAGTGTTTCACGAACCACGATGATCTGATGAAGGACAATTGACGCCAAGAGTTTCGTCACGACCGGAACCAAGCTGATCCTCCTGTGATTATCGCATTCATTGCGGGACCCTTTTCTTGAAAATGAACACTATCGCCACTGCTTCGCAGTTGTCTTGACAGTCTCCTTTTGCCAAATGCAGGCAAACAGACCAGATAATCACTGACCGAGAACTTCACCCCCATCTCTGAATAATGAGGGTGAGGGTCATCCAAACCAAGAGCTCGGTGGCGCTTGGGAGAATGTGTCATCATAAACCTTCAAGATTGTGGAGGTTCTTCGTTCACCTACAGGGTTCTACTTCGCTGTGGGATCCAGATGAGTGGAAGCTGGTGGTCACGATAATTTTTGTCCGAAGTATTCGACCCACCGGTCGAAGCATCCTTCATTAATGATAGTTGCTACACTTTGGTCCTTGATGGTTTTGCTCACAGATAGTTTCTGGGGTCCGGTCGCACGGACTGACTAAAATAACCTTCGGTTTCTCGCGGTTTTCTGACCCTCTTCCATTTCCTTAATGTTTCGAGTGCGTCAGGGGTTGTCTCGTACGCTCACTTTCACTTGAGATCTGATAACTCAAACTTTTTTGTCGAATACTTACCTACGGTGAACCTATCGTTAAATACGATGAGATGATTTTATCATCGAATCTTTTGACACGGTAAAGCCTTCTATGAGAGCGTTCTTCTGGTGACCTTGCTACCATAAAATTCACTGGCATACTTGCAATCACTACTATACGTTTGGCCCACTGTCACTCAGCTTGTTCGAAAGTTTCCACTTAAGTCGTTTTGGCAAGTCGGGTCAGCAGATGGAAGGGTTTTAAAAAGCTGACCACAACTGACCAAAGGTTGAAGCAGACGTCTATTTATGGTCAGATAGACCGAGCTTTTCTTAAAGGAAATTCCTAATCCGAGGGATTACTTTCGGCTGACCCTACAGATATTCTACTCAGAGTAGAATCACCTTTCTGAAAACAGGATAAGCCGAAAATGTCAACGGAACGGGCCCCAGGTCAATGTTCACAAAGTTTGCGGTTGGTTGAAATGTCATCGACCATATGGATGTCGTTCACAACAATCAAAGAATATCACAGTTAAAATGTCAAACCTACATAGGCTACTATGACTTGCCTGTGTTGCCTGCGTTTTTTATTTAAATTGTTTCGTCTAGCCTACCGTTTATCATCCGTGTTATCAGTAACACCTGGGTTTGTACAGTACTGACGAGGGATTTCTTCAGTTGGGGTGACTATTACACCTAGGTCCGGTTTGTGATGATTCTGGTTTTTCCACCTTTCTTTCTTTCCAGGTAGGATCCACACAGAACAGCAAATCTTTAGGTAAGCGTACCAAGTTTTAAATTCTATGTATCATAAAAAGCACGGAGGCTAATAATCAGAGGTACTAAATGCGCGTAAGCTGAACAGATTTGACCTACGACAAACCCGTGGACTTATGTTTTTCACTCTAGCCTTAGTACGAGTGGATGGGGTGAAGTGAGCTTTACCATTATGTGATGACCGCTATCAAAAACCAAGCCCGATATTTACAGGAATATGAAGTGAAGGAGGTAGACTAAGTAGGATCGAGTAATCTTACATTCAGTTGTGAGCTACCGTTCCCCTGATCTAGTGCTCAACCAGTTCGCCTCAAAGCCCGTATAAGTCGCTTCCGTATACTTACGTGAGAATTTTGATCATTTTATGCTCTCGTCTCCGGCCGGCCCAAAACTCTGTTCTGGGCTTGTAGGCGTGTTTGAAGGATTTTTATCGGATTGGAACAAGTACTTAAAGTGGACCAGTTTAAAAAAATGCCGTAGAATCCAGCTCATCATAACGTGAGCAATATGAACTACTCCAAAACATCCCACACTGATTTTTCGAAGGAAACTACTCACAAAGTTGCTGAAAACTCTTTAACGGACCGAGACCGGTTTCTTCTTACTTGAGCCTCATCCTGTAGACACAGTCCCCAAGTTTCCGTCAACCTTATGTTCTACTTGAACCTAGATTGTACGAACTTAGTGCATTACACTTATTTACAAACCCATTTTGGTTTTAATGGGAGATATTCAGCTGGAATTTAGTTGAGTCTCCCGTTAGAATCAAGTTGATGGAACTCGTTGTGTTCACAGGCTTCTGGGGCATTTCCTGATGGAAAAGCGTGTTAATGTGAACAGATCGGTCAGCCGAGTCAAATATCCGTTGGAAACCCAGGAATACTAAAATTGTGAGTCGCTTCTATATATGACGCTGTTCTAGTACCTGACAGGGTGTAAATATTTGGTCAACGCAACCCCTACCAGGCTGGAATCCCATTTGCTGCTGCCGAGTCAGTGTTTCACGAACCACGATGATCTGATGAAGGACAATTGACGCCAAGAGTTTCGTCACGACCGGAACCAAGCTGATCCTCCTGTGATTATCGCATTCATTGCGGGACCCTTTTCTTGAAAATGAACACTATCGCCACTGCTTCGCAGTTGTCTTGACAGTCTCCTTTTGCCAAATGCAGGCAAACAGACCAGATAATCACTGACCGAGAACTTCACCCCCATCTCTGAATAATGAGGGTGAGGGTCATCCAAACCAAGAGCTCGGTGGCGCTTGGGAGAATGTGTCGTCGTAAACCTTCAAGATTGTGGGGGTTCTTCGTTCACCTACAGGGTTCTACTTCGCTGTGGGATCCAGATGAGTGGAAACTGGTGGTCACGATAATTTTTGTCCGAAGTATTCGACCCACCGGTCGAAGCATCCTTCATTAATGATAGTTGCTACACTTTGGTCCTTGATGGTTTTGCTCACAGATAGTTTCTGGGGTCCGGTCGCACGGACTGACTAAAATAACCTTCGGTTTCTCGCGGTTTTCTGACCCTCTTCCATTTCCTTAATGTTTCGAGTGCGTCAGGGGTTGTCTCGTACGCTCACTTTCACTTGAGATCTGATAACTCAAACTTTTTTGTCGAATACTTACCTACGGTGAACCTATCGTTAAATACGATGAGATGATTTTATCATCGAATCTTTTGACACGGTAAAGTTTTCGGTTTCTGGCAACAGGTGATCCCCAGTGCATTAGCGATCTAGAACGAAAGGGGTCAAGCAAAACCTTCGTACACTCGTTTGAGTGGGCGCTGATCGACTCATATGTTCATGAATCTCCGGTCTGTTGTGGTGGCTAAACGGGCCTGCCTACTCGTTGATAGTCGGCGTTCTGTAGTTCCTCTTAGTTGTTTTTTTGTTCTTGCGGGTTTGTACATAGGCTGAGACTTTCATCCCTTGCTCACCCAAAACATCATTCCTCCATCCAACTGTGGTCACTTTCGCTTGACGGAACGAGTACCAGTCTCATTGTTATTCGGTCGTAGTGGCCTGTAGCTGTCAAGATGAAACAGACTGGCTGCTACATTTTGATCTTCACTGATTCATCTGAATCCTACTAGTGATATTCCTTCGAAGCCATTCCGCCCCATGTAAATAGGTTTTGCTTCAGCCTATCGCTCCCAGTTTAGATGATGCTCTTTGCACGGTTCAGCCACGTCAACGATACACAATCCCTCTCTTTACTGTGATCGATTTCGGCTTGGCAATAGTATGTTGTACATATTGCGAACTACGTTTTCAGCGTATAACATGGGTCATAAGGTAAAGGACGAAAACCATTGGTGAATTTAAATCATAAATTCATGACAAGAAGTCCAGAACGAGCATTCCACAGTATGTTGAGTTCTGTGCCAAGCCCGCCAAAATTTTCCAACTACTTCACATTGTTGACTGACCTTCGGGGCGATTCGTCCTATTCGAACTGGGAAAAGCGAAGAGAGCACCTGTAAGTTATCGGAGGGTTTGAATTCTCAAGAGGCAACGAAACCACAGAAAAACACCGCGATAAGTCACATGATGCAACTCGAAATTCTTACCACCACCGTGCTTGTGCACCATTCAGGTGTCCTTGCCGTTAAACACACGAAATGCTCCGTATATAGCGCTGATAAAACGTTGAAAGTGCATACTTTACACAAAATAGCCAATATTCGCTTCCATAAAGATAAGAAAAGGTAAACGTTCAGCTATAGCTGTTCCTAGCTGTCATACCACCCAAAGGAAACACGAGGGCTGGGTTACTACTAGGTTGCCTAAGCTTGCACGGGGGAAGTCGAAATGCAGAGGACGGCCAGAAACGTCTGTTCGGGGTGGAATCTCATCGGGTAACGAGTCAAGTTCGCTAAGTTCACGTTCTTCCGTTCGGTCTGACGAAGTTCATAGCTTCTGCAGCATGCACATGAAGTGCGTCTGATTTGACAGTGATCAAGAATTCCAGATTGTTATGGGTTGGCTTGAAAACTGTCTAAAATAAAGAGAAACAAATGGAATTCCCACACCGGTCAGGATAGAATATTGTCCAGAAGCAGTGTTAATAAATATTCAGGGAGAAAAACCATTCAGCAGTAGCACCCTTTTGGTGCCCAACTGCCATGCCACCCGAAGGAAGCATGAGCGATGGGATACTGCCAAGTCGCCCAAGCCTGCGCGGAGAAAATCGAGAGGCAGTGTTCGGGTTCGTACCACGGACCTTCCGGTCAGTAAATTGGTGCTCTAACCACTGAGCCATTTCGTCTCCATACAACAGTACATCCTAACCAATGTACAATACATTCCTTCTCTAAAGAAGCAACATTTCGTGCCATCACTTAAGTTTTCGAGAGGCTCGCGGGACATGAAATCGAGAAGCCACTTTTGCGATCATGGGCTCCTATTTGGCTCCGTGGGCCTATAAAACACTTACCTGTGCACTGAAAAGCACCGTCAAAGTTAAAACAGGCTCTCGTAAACATGTCTGTGTGCCTAATAAAACTTGCTGTCAGAGATTCTTCTTCCAACACATCTATGTCGCCCACCTAATCCGAGGTGGTAAGCGTGTCAGGTCTAGATGATGCCGAAGACTGGTTTCAAACACTTTTTTTCATTTCGTTCCCAAGATTCTTACGGAATGCAGTGGTCCATTACTGTGAAGAATACAGCCCCATAAAACACGCGATCCGCGGAATTAAATAAAGCCCTGATATATCGAAGGACGACACATGTTCTTCGCTGACGTTTTCGACGAGTGTGAAGATCTGACCAGTCACTAAGTTGACCACCAACCTTCGGCTTTTCGGTTTTCAGACGATGATCATTGAGATTGTCGCTACGAGACATGAAAAGCTTTCGTGCAGTCATATCTCCTGTCTGAACCTCCCAGTCTAGCGTTCCCGTCAGTACAACCACCAAATGTGCACGACGTGTATTGACGCCCAAAAGCAGGTAAAAAAACATGTAAAGCGCGGCGTTTATGAAGTGTGTGGTGACAATACTCTGGAAATTCCGATGCCGTCTGGATGCGCCGTTGGTAATTGGCATTCGGCAGATACTGGTTCATGATTGGCTGTTGGGTGAAGACTTGCGACCCATCAGAGTTCGCCTTGATGCTGGGCTGGAAAGGGGCTCACCTTTCGACCAATCACATGCGGGATAGATTTTTTGGCCGTACCGTTGTCTAACTGCAAGCATTAAAGCGGTATCGTTACGGAGTTGCGCCTGACGCCATTAGCATTCCGGTCCGCAGTAGGGTTTTGTTCATTCTTCCATGTCGTTAAAGCATTACTGTCAACGTTCGAGATTTGAAACCAGTCCGTCTTCGCTGGAATGTTTCCCTTCCTTGGATTGATTCATGTTGATTCGTTTCTGTCTTGTCGAAGGTTCCCATTCACTGCGACGGTGGCGCGTTGTATTCACAAACGCCGTTGAAGTATCTCCGCATTCTCTGACTTCATCAATTTCCTGGGTTGTGGATCCACTCAGTTAGTTTCAAGCATAGCAACCGTACTAAATTTGTGCCCCTCCAGCCGGAAATGGCAGTGACCCCTACAACGCTGGTAGCCAGCGGGCAGCCGTTTGGATAGCAAGACGAAGTTGCATTGAGAAATAATTTCGCTGAAGCCCGTCATGATAACGAATGTTGCGATTATTTTAAAAATATGGGAAGAATTGGAATTGACGAAACTGTTTAGTTCTTCCAGATGGAGCCTAGCTGTAAGTTTCTTATAAAAGGGAAGGTATTATTAAATAGTGGCAAGAGGTAAAACAACAGAAGCATGATTACAATCGATGCTATCCTTGTTTGGTACTTGCAATTAAACAGTCACCGATATCCTAACCCCAGTGGATAAACATACTTGGTTTGAACGACCAAATGCCTAGATGAAACAGAACCCAAAGGAATATATTTGGAGAACTTATCTTCTTCATCTCCTCTGGCCGGTCGAGATCGATTTTGGCAGTCTTACATCAAGATTGTAGCATAGCATGATAACAATGACGTCAACGGAACTTCCACACGTCTGTAAGTCATGCATACAAAGACTGTTCTCTGTTATCTCAGTTGATCTGGTTTTTGGAACAAATATCGCAGATTCGGTTCTTCATACTGCTGCACTACTGAGTTGATATCAAACCGTCCCAAGGTAATGCGCCAAACTCAAATGTTAAGTCTGTTTATGTCCACTGGTTAGATAGTTTTCAATGCCTGTTATGGGAAAAAAATTAACGATATTCAATCTTTCTGCAAGTTCTCCTCAACTACTCGGGTGGTCCATGCATTTCTGTCTCCAGAATGCACAGTATGTATGTGGGTCGTCGAGCTACTCCAGGAGGCCGCCTTGTCACACAAAGCGGATGCTCTGAACCGGGAATTTACGGATTATATATGCAGTCTACAAGCGACCGATCCGGAAGAACTGTTCAAGGTAAGTTTTTTTGCGGGTCTAGTTCGCCTCATAGTATCATGTGTTTTTCATCTGCTTTCCGAGAAAATCGCATAGGTTCCTGTTAGTTGTCCTTGAAATGTGGTGAACTTTTTTTTTAGCCGAGCATGGCGAAAAATCATTCTGCAACTAACACTGGTTGAACAGCCATAAATTTTGCCAAAATTTTTGTTCTTGGTAATAAACCTAACCTACGAGGATATCACCAGTGAGCTTGAGTTTAACTTATCTTCTCCAGGGTTTATTCACTCCCTGGAGCGGAGTTTTACGCGTTTTACAACCGTCCACTCGTAACACGTTCTGTTTCTAGCTGTCCTGTCACTCGGAAGAAGCACGATGGCCAAGATACTTCCAAACTGCCCAAGTCTAGACAGGAGAAGTCGGGATGCAGAGGTTGGGTTGAAACCGAGGACCTTGTGGTCAATAGGTTCGTATCTCAACCACTGAACTATCTCGAGTGTCTTGACCTACACTTTCAGGAAAGAAATCAGAGAATAGGCTGCTCCGTCCAAAGTCAACTATAATCAAGAGCATGCGAGGCGGTCATTCGTTAATTTCAAACGAAAGCTACCATCAACAGAATAGATTTAAAAAAACTTTGCGAACAGTATGAATAGAAGAAAAAAGAAAAGTTCGCACTTGCTTGTTTTGGTCCCAATCATTTCCGAACGCGTCTCCTACTGATAACATCCTAAGAACACACACATGTAGTCATTAGCAACACACTGTGCAGTTGGTGAGCATCGGAAACATAATTTGAAGGAACGATGAGTGTCATATGATTCAAACATCAGACGAATTGAAACGATACATCAGGAGTTCAGCCGTTGAGGTCTCCCATATTCGGGGTTTTTATTCTTCCCCCAGCTATAGGGGAGTTCCTTCCCTCTCGAGGACCAAACACGGAGGCTCATCGAGTGACCTAATGGAAGTTGCCTAGGGTGTTTATAAAAAGTGATTCTCCAACTTGCTCCTCGTTTGCAATCCAAGCATTCTTCGCCCCCGATAAGCAGTTTATGGACTCCTTACGCGTTCTCTGGCCGTCTATCTCAATCTTGTGAAGTGCCCAACCGTCGCGATCGTCCACAAACATAGAAATGGACCACTGTTGACCGGGTAATCCGCTGTCTCCAGATGAAAACGTCCTGCAGAAAACAGTAGATGATGCACAATGTCCCACAGTGTCAGTGAGGTACTCCTAGGTTGCCCAAGCCTAGACAAGAGCAGTCGAGATGCAGATGTTGAGTCCTAGCCACAAGCCTTCCGGTCAGTAAATTCGCGCTCCAACCACTGAGCGATCTTGAGTTCAGCATTAGTTGATGAAGCAACAAACATAAGCGTACCTATATTGGTAAAAACGGAATGGTATGCATGACGTTCCCAGCGTCAATAAGTGCACAGTTATGTGTAGCGTGCGTTCTACACAAGCTTAAAGTAAGAGAGACAGTCATAGTAAGGAGAGTTCATCCAGTATATCTTATTCCCTTACTCGCAGTTCCCAATCCGTTGGACACGTTTACAGCAGTTTTTCTTCCGGAAACATTTCATGATGACATCGTTTTGAGATTACTACTTCCTTACCGACAGTTTTCGCATGTTTTTTGGAATTCCTGATCGATCGTTTTTTTCTTCATTGTGACTTTTCAGTGCAAAGTGATTATGTACAACTTTATCAAGATTCTTACCACCGAATTTCATCGATTTAGTTCCGGTGAAGTTTGTCAAGTGAGTTATATCTTTGTCCTGGGCGATGAAGAAGTTGCGTTTTTCCTCCATCTCATATCATCTGGGGTCAGCCTGTTTTCGATTTAGAGGTGATTCTCGACAGGAACGGTATCATTTGATCTACGACTGTTCAGTTCCACGAGATATTTCGCTATTATTAGTGGTATTTGGTAGGTGCAAGTGGGTTTGGGCACTTTTCTGTCAGCTGTTTTGCACTCTCAACAAGCGTATTCCAGGTCTACAAGGTTCTTGCTCGGGAGATCTGAAGTGATTCTCGACAGGAACGGTATCATTTGATCTACGACTGTTCAGTTCCACGAGATATTTCGCTATTATTAGTGGTATTTGGTAGGTGCAAGTGGGTTTGGGCACTTTTCTGTCAGCTGTTTTGCACTCTCAACAAGCGTATTCCAGGTCTACAAGGTTCTTGCTCGGAGAGATCTGAACATTGGGGGTTTGGGGAATTCTAGTGTTCGCCTCACTATCTCACCAATAAAGAAGTCCTGAAATCCTTGCTGAACACCACTGCTTTTAAGCAGGCTTTTGGAGAGCTCCCTATACACCTTCGCCTACAAGTATGTGAATACAAACATCGTATCGTGGTCACGAACTTCTGGAGCATACCCTGGTTTACAAGAATCGGTCGATGTAATCGAACGCACCCTTGAAGTCGAGGGTGCCTTACTCAAGCCGCTTTTCTAACGCCTGACAGAGTGTGAGGATATGACCCAGTCAGTCCCTTCCAGGCCAGAATCCTGATTGCTGTTCCCGGTTCACACGCCTTCTTGCGACGTCGTAAGATAAGCGGAGCAGGGAGTCTGATTACAAAGGGGGTCAAGCTAATTCCTGTGTGATTATCACCTATCTGTGAACATCTTTTCCGAAAACTAGCACTACTGTTGACTAATTCTAGTCGGTTGGGACGTTCTTTGTCGCTCAGATGGAGGCAACCAAGTTGGATAAATACCGATTAAAGATTTTATGCCCCACTTTGCCTCTGAGCAGAACGCATGGGAGTTCATCAAGACCAGCAGCCCGTTGACACTTAAAGGAAAAAGACATTTGCCCATTTCCGAATCCGTCCGGGGTTCTGAATTCAATGTTCAACACACAGCCTAGTGGCGAATAAGTCGCGTACAAGAACGACCGAGTTAGTACGTAGACGTTGTCTTATGCAGTGTCTTATTCTGCAACAACCAGGAGACGATCAAACCTGAATGAACGAAATCAACCTTACTTTGAAGAACACTGTAAATCTTGTTCAATGCAATGCTATGCAATGTTACTATTGGGAATCGGAGCTCACAATTAGACAATACTTCAAAAATAAGCTTGTTGTTTTGCCTGGAAGTACAGGAAAATCCTCTTTGCTTTCTAGGTTTTAGATGTTTTATTCGCTTCATATATGGAACTGTGGGAGAAATAAATAATAAACAAAACCACATATTTATTGTTCAATGTTATTTTCACAATACCCAGTATTGTGGCAGTGAACGATTCGAGAAAAAATGCTCGAAAGATATGCTTTTCAAATTTGCTGACAGCCTTGGCACAAGCAGCACTTGTGGACATTACAGACAGCGTCACGGACATGTTGCAGCCCGTCGATTCCTGATGTATTGCGGAGACGTCGGTGGTCAAGTGGTTGAAGACGTTTAGGTCCTTCAGCTCGGGGATTCCGTGTCTCGGACATAGTGTAGAACCACTCTTGCGGCGGTTTCGTGGTCACAGTCTTTTAGCCTCACTCATAATCGTTTCTGAAGACAAATCTGTTGCGACTTGCCAACTACTGTCCGTTACTTGTCGATGGCTTCATTGGTTTCATCTTTTACGTGCAACTGTCAAAATAAGGGAACCAATCAACGACCTCAAGCTCCACATTCTTAAGTTCCAAAGTGGTACAAGGGATCGGGCAATCTTGAAGTAAGACTCTGAACTATGACGGTGCCACTTCCATACCTCCGATATTTTATTTAGTTTCTGCGGATACATTGTCGTCAAATAAATGAGCAATTCTTCCGCATCATTCACATCCTGTAATCTTTCTCCAGACATGATCTCGATATCCGTACTCACAACTTCTTGGAGAACACACTCCACGGTGTAAATGACAAAACTTAACAAAATTAGAGAGAGGGGGGAGGACACCTCTGTCGAAACTCCCTGTTTGTGAGGAGACCTTTTGCTAGCTCACTGTAAACCTCAATGAGACCAGGATAGATGGCACGAAAAAATATTCACATACTTTCCCGTTTGTCAAACGCACGTAGAAGAGTAAACCTATCTAGGCAGGTGAAGGTCCCTTTGAATTCAGGGAGAATCGCCGAAGTTGGGCAGCGATATGAGTGATATGTGAAGATGTGGTCCATGCATCCCATACCTGATCGAATTCAGACTGATACTCTTTTATTTGTGTCTCACGTGAGGTCAGGTGACGCAGTATAGGCGAAGCTAAGACAAGGTCTATGTCTGTACTAGTCACTTTCAACACATTTTAGTATAAAGGCACAGTGATTGATTGGTCCCAGATGGTCAATACATGACACAGACTCATCACCGACCTTGAATAACGCCGGTATGAGATCATCTGGCCCTGCTTCCTAACGGCGTTTTAAGGTAGGAGAGTATAATGGTACTTCAGAAACTTAGGGTCTCTTAACTCACACCACAGCTCGCGTTGAGCAGGTTTACTTGAAGACTTGAACACGGAAAATTGAAAACCTTCAACTTTGAGTTTCTAAAACAGTGTTTGCTAAATTGGTGATAACCGTCTTTTTTGTTACGTTTTGTGTATGAGGCTAAGCAGTTCCCAAACATTTTTACTTGTGCTAGCTTCCTCAATTTCAGCTCCTTCTGATTCCACCAGCTTTCCCTAGCCGCACGGGATTATGCTTGAGCTGAGTTCTAACAGCCTTTCTGGATAAATTATATCAGTACCCACATGAATACATTGTCTCGAATCGAGAAGCGACAGTTACTGTTCTCAACTTCTGTGACCAGTTGGTGGGCCCCAGAAACATCACATGCTGACTTCTATGTCCCAAGAATGGCGGGGTCTATCTTGCCCCAGTTACGATTTACGCCTCCTGGAATTAAGGCCTTTAATGCCCCACACCGTCTAGTATGATTAAATTGCTTAATTTGTAGTTCAGGAATCTTTTCGGTGGATAACTGAGATGTATGGTTCTCAGGCATACCGGGTAAACTTAATGGAAATATATACTAGATGACAGCATGATTTGAATCGACATAAGTGGTACAGAAAGGCTGACAGCCAAAAACAGAGCCTCATCGTTGGTAGCTCTTAGCTGTGTGATCGTTATTGCTCTGTGTTTATTCTACAGGTAGCGCGAAGTTGTCTACCACCTCTACACTCAGTTCTACTGATGAGCTTTTGGTGACCAGTGCAAAATTGTAAAAGACGCTCATAGTTATTATAATCTGTTGAGTCTGAGCTTAGTAGGTTACTCAGTCCGTCCTTTTATAATCTGGGACGTCTTATTTTCGGAAAAGTTTGGCAACCGTCGACCAGGACAATATTCGAACTCTTTGTGGTAAATAAAATGGTGCTTCTTTCTCTATTAAAAAGACTGTTCACGGAATCCGTACTAGTTGGTTGGTGTATTACCTTGTTGAAACTAAGTTCGATCCCGACTACGGCAGCTTTGTGTCAAAAAAGGACTCTCAACAGGGAGCACGACAGGTTTGCTGCGAACAAGCGAGTGAAAACATTACAAGGAGTATCGTGGTATTTAAAACGCACTTTTGACCCAAGATGTCCTATCGGCGTTGGGTGATTGGTTGGCGTTGCTTCTGTGATGTGCCCGAACACTCATCACTGTCGGCTGTTGCTTCCCTGAGATGCCCAAAGACTCGTCGGACGATGCTGTGCAGAGTGTTCAATCGGCAACTGGCCTTTCTGCCTGAAGGAATTCCTACTGCGATTTTGGTGAAGTTTTAAGATCCCAGTAGGTTTTGGGGTGTTCTGGGATTACTTTCATGAATCTGGCCTTCCTGAAAAGCGATAACTTATAAGTATATCCTGTAGACAGAGCGGTTAGTATTTAGACTCACGTCACTCCTTTTGGAAGTGAGCGGACGAATGCAACAGCAGCTACTGTGTACAAGTATCCACTCGGACAAGGAAGCCTCAACTATTATCATTTATTTTTGAAGAGCATGGTCACAAACATGAAAAGTGAATACAAGCGATGAATGCGAAAAAGTAGCAGGAGAATATGGGAGAAAAGAGAGAAACGTCTCATTCGAAATCATACCAAGAACAGTTCCAGTTTGATGAGGTGAATCCCAAGGTATGTAAAGATTTGGTATGGAAACGCGTGTCTAAAGACCGACAACCGAAAAAAGGACAAACAATGTTGAATGCTCTTCAAGGCGCGGTAGGCACTAGCACAGTCAAGATTCGCACATCAGACACAAAATGTCCGTCATACTGGGTTTGGTGTGAGAGTAAATGGCAAAAATGTACATTCAATGCCATGTGCCATTCATAAGTGTCATAAGTACGCAGAGAGCCCACTATGGCAAGCAAACACAAGTCACTGACTGCGACCTTAGGAAGTCCCAGTCCAATAACAGCCTTAGCGGATTGAGGAAAGCAGATTCCTCGATAAGAGATGATCACAGCTGTAGGATATACCAATACCGACGCAACGAGTCGTGGCAGTGAAAGATCCACCAGAAGTTCGCGGCCAGTAGCGTATAGACGTGAAGGTACCGTAAGCTCATTCACTGTCATAGGATCTTGCAGTCGGGTTTTAGAAATGCAGCAAACGTCTGTCGATAAAGCACAAAGAGTACGCGCAAGAGCAGCTTGTTGGCCACATGACTCGAACATTGTTGGTTACATCATAAACGGGAGAACGAGGTCTGATTAACAAAAATGGAGCGGCGCTTTACGATTGGTCACTCCCCTGGGTATCTGAGTGGCGTTCTTTTAGCTGGGTTGTACGAAACAATGGTGGTCAAATGAGAAGAGGTAGGAAAGAACAGTAAGCGAATGTGGGAGACGTCGGTAGTAGCCTGTTTTCAGCTACTCGGTGCGAAGGTCGCGACTCGCCTATTTTCACCGCGTGACTTCATGGAAGTATTCGCAGTTGTGTAATTCATGGCTGTATGTGGGCTAACATACTGTCAGCGTATTCAAACCTAGAGGGGATGATAATTAGAGTGCATGAGACGATTGGGTTCATCTGACTTCTGTACAATGACCAACCTGATATGAAAAACTAGGAGTGGCAAATAGACAATGGGTCAATGAGGCGTACAAACTGTCACACCACAGTAAGGCCCATTTCGTGTAACGAGACTTAACTGTACAATTGTTAAAAATTACCAGTATTAAGTGAGTATTTTTGTCGTGGAAGTAGTTAGCTCAATCCACAGTTGTACCAGACTTCCTAGTGGGCATTTTTTCATTTGACCATTAGTTTGGACTCTCTTCAGCGTCCCAAATGGATTACACATTTACGAAAACCGCAAAGATTTTCCTGGGTTTCTATCCAAGGAGCTCATCGTTCACAACAGATTCCTTCTTGTTGACTGCGAGTGGCGTTGCGAATAACCGATGACCGCATTACCCATCAAGCTCCTCACGTGAACTCTGAAACGGCTTATGAGACACCTAGAGCACTAAATAGCTTAACCGTGCTCGTTTTGGCTGCGTGACGATTCCTACGCACACTATCTCACAGCCACCTTTCATCTCTACACAAAGTACCATGTGCTGGACTGGTGATCTCGAATCAACACTTTTTTCAACAACAGCCATTTCTATTGAAGTACACTGGAAGCGTACCATACTGGGATAGAAAAAATCCAACTAAAGGCTTATTCTTTTGCAGCAACTAACCTTATGCCTTGCACCAAACGCTACGTCAACTTGGAGGAAAGTTTATTCAGGTAAGCCGTGTCGAATGCCAATAGCCTTACATACTTTGTTACTTTTTGGCGTCCTAGGATAAAGCAAATTAGTCCATCCAATAATCTTCTGTGTTGCTCTTAACAGTTCCCTCAGCGTGACTAGCCTGACGAGTTTGTTGCCCTTTTAGCAGTGATTATCGGGACTGTGCCACAAATACTAAGATTAGGAGACTGTATTGGTCAATGGGTGTTCCGGTCTCTGACGTCAACCAATGAGGTGAGCTGAAGCCAATGATGAAAGTGAGCTCATCATAGTCATCATCAGAGACAGCAACTTCATTGTTGACACTGATGTTTCACTGTCCTACAAACGCATAGCTTATCTAGTTATATCTAGAGTGAGAAAAGAAAAGACGGGGGACGTAACTGGTGGTAGCCTACTGCAGATATTCCGTGGTCTCTACCCCTCCAAACGCTTAACCTGACAATTTAGGAGTGAACTGACAACACGAACACCAGTGACATCCATTGGCTTCCATTTCTTGTACTGTCTCCTGTCAGTTACAGTGTAGATCACGGGGACCCCATATTGGAACGCAGACCGCACGAACAACACCTAAACTCTTTGTAATCTCATTCACGCCCTTAGGTCTGTGTTGTTCACCTCGGGGTTTGCACCATTCTGAAGAAGGTACGGAGACCATCACTCGTCCTGGTAGATAGGGTTTTATCATGTTTAGCACGTGGCCGAACCACCGTCGTCCATCGTCGCGAATGTATTCCGCTACTGCTACACAACCTCGTTACAAACTCGTTGATCCCATCCGACATCAGCCACCCATCTGAGGCATTAGCTGTCGAAAACCTGAAGACGCCTCAGACCATCTATCCGCAGGAGCCACGTCACGCAACCACACAACATTACAGCGCTTACTGTAGCCTGGTACACGCGACCCCTGAGGCCAGGTGAAATGCCTTTTTAACACCACACACAAACTGGCAAACGTGATTCTGGCCTCTGAGATTCGTGCACTGCTTCATCAGACGCGACCCCTGAGGCCAGGTGAAATGCCTTTTTGACACCACACACAAACTGGCAAACGTGATTCTGGCCTCTGAGATTCGTGCACTGACTTCATCAGACGCACTTCCATCTACGCTAATACACTCTACCGATGTGTGTGGAATCCTCCACAACCTCTAGTGATTCTTCCTTGCTTGTAAGGTGAGTGTTCAGAGACTGCAACTTCTGAAGCATAACTTTGCACTTTGAAGCTACAAGGCACATACATAAAGGTGGTAGGACGCTGGTCCAATAGGGTTTGTGATTCGCCTTTCAGCGTTCGCTTCATTATTTCATCGACGGCGAAGTTGAACAAAGGAGACAGTGGACATCCTTGTCCTGTACCATCTTCTGTAAGGAGGCTATTGGAGAGCTCACCTTAGATTCACACTCCCAAAAGTATGTTAATATAGGAACCAGATAATGTTCACGAACTTCTGGGGCATACCCTGTTGAGCGAGTGGAGTTAATATATCGAATCGAATCGAATCGTTCAGCTGTAGTACCCTTTCGGTGCCTAACTGCCATGCCACCCGAGGGTTGCAAGAGGGCTGGGATACTGCCAGGTTGCCCAAGCCTAGACAGGGGAAGTCGAGTGGCGGAGGTCGGATTTGAACCACGGACCTTACGGTTAGTAAATTCGCGCTCTAACCACTTGGGCCTTCTTGCCCGATCAACAGAATCGGAAGCACCCCTGAAGGTAAGCAAGACAAGACTGTGAGTTGACTGTACATTTGACGTTGCCCAAGCGCCTGACGAAATGTGAAGATATGGTCGACGCTTCTACTCTTGTGGAAGCATCATTCTTTGTTCATCCAATTAGCAGCAACGGGAATGGCTTGGGTGAGAAGGTATGAAAATCAAAAGAATAGCCCTCATCTGATCCACTCAGCGTGTAGTTGAGAAAGGTCTCTCTTACGAATACTGAGTATCGCCTGTTGTTTTCCTCCAGGTCTTTTCATCACTGTTGAAATAACTGGCTAATGGGGTTGCTTAAGTACCGTAGTACTACCCACTGTCTGCCTACGGCTGCATTAATGAATCTGTCCTACTGTTCCATGGGACTGCCGTCATGGCTATGCTGGTGGTAAGTTTCCAGGGGTTCGCGTCTCACTTCGCCACAACAAACGTGATCCACCGTAGCAGCCGTCAGCAACGTCACATTCCACCCCATATCCGATGTGACCAATTGGCCGCCTGGATTAGGGAGCGAATGAAATTGCTTGCCTGGAAAACTAAGCGCTTCGTCCACAATCACTGGTGCAACCATTTCGCACTTTACTTGACTGAAAAACGGTGGTAAAAGCTAAAAGAAAGTCAAAACTGTTTCAAATGTGGATGTGACGACAAAATTCCACCACATTGTAGCTCCGATGTTAAGTGCTATAGATTCAAACCTGATATTATCACCTGTCGGTACGAAAATGTGACCTATTTACTGGTATTTGTGTCCATTGAAATGATCCCAGCAGTATGATGTCGAGTGATGCCATCAGACTGTATACAGCAGGCTAGACCGAGGTAGTTTGATGCTTCCATTGTTTCTTTTTGTGATATCAGGTTTGTCTTGGGACATCGGCTACAACTACTATAGGCTTACATTGTTGCAGTAAGGCAATTGCGAAAATTCTCCTAGAGGAACCAGGCTGGAATCTGAGTGACACTTATATTTTGTGTCATTGGGTTGTAAATCTGTTTAGCTGTTAGTTTAACTGTTAGGCCGAACTTACTTACCGTATGATAAGTTTCCCTCATATCCATGGCGCGCTAACACACTCTGATCCAAATGCAATCTCCCTAATTTCAGTGGTGCACCACTTGAATACCAACAGGATCTCTGGACTCAGACCCCCAACCTAAATGGGATGATGCCTCCCCAAGAATCCTGGACAGATTCCAAGCCTGTTCTTTCTCATGACTATATTTATATATCTCATCCATATGTGATTACGGATTAACGACAAACAGCCCTATTTTCTATTTCCCAAATTTTAACTATACTTTCCCCCCTTGAGTTTTCAATTTTGCCGTTTGTACGCTTTCAATTTTTCACTGTATGTTTGTTGTAACTACTGTCCCCGCCTCAGCGTCTTAGTGTTGGAAAAAGAACCCCCAACACGGAATACAAGGGGGTTATATTGCGAACAAACGAGTGCAAAAGTTACAGGAACATCGCGACATTTAAAGTGCGCTTCTGACCTTGAATCCAGGGTCTCTGATCGGCGTTGGGTTAACACTAATCATCGTCCTTTCGGCAGCTGATTTTTCTGCACTGGTTCACAGTTTACCTGCTACGGTTTTGGTGGGGTTTGAGGGTCTCAGTAAGTTTCGTGCATTCAGGAATCTGTCCTTTTTGACAATCTTACGCGTAGTTCCACCAAAATACTGTTCAAAAGTGTCGATTAGTAATTTGAAAGGTAACTAATGCTAGCAGCTGAGGCTGCATGAGGCTTCCTGTAAATTAGATTGGAGATTTTGTGACACGCGACGCATCACCTGTGAAACTCCCGCTTTTTGTTAGACGCTAACAGCCTTATCATTATTATTGTTCCTTTTTTGGCGATACCCAGCATGACTGACTTCTTCACTGCAATCTACAGGCTTTCCTGAGCGATTGTCACCCCCAGTGTGACGTGGAGATGCACCGATTGCCTAAGTCAATATTCTGTCGTCCCTAGGTGAGAAGTTGAACAGCTAGGTACTTTCCATCCGTTTAAAACAAAATCTAGGGGGGGGGGAGGGTTGCGTGCACTGCGAAACGAATTTCATAGGTTTTTCAGAAACTCAGCGGCTAGGATGGCGCTGGCTAGCAATTGTTTGGGGTAATCAAATCCAAACCAAACCTTGCCAGGCTAAGCGTGGTCGAATAAACGACTGACGCATCAGCCGCACAGTCTGGCGAAAACTAATCTCGTTTTCATTCTATCGTAAAAATTTCGCTATGGATTAGGTAGTTTTCGTTTCAGAAGAGATTGGTAAACACTCGGTGGTTCTATAACTGGGTGATATTTCACTTTTGACACAAAACCTTTTTCGGCCCAAATGAGTAGCTGACCAAGTTGGCCAGAGGCAGACAGAACTAATCAGCAAGACCTCTTTTCATTGGCACACTAGGTCAGTGTTCAACGTCAGCTAAGAAGTCATGTCGGTTAGTGTGGCTGCTTTAATTTTACGGTTGATGGTTTGCGGGATTTTAAAATAATTTTTCATCTCGATAAGTACACTCATTTGCACATTAATCTGATTTCACGAAAGACTCAACTGAATCTCTTATTTGCAATACTTTTCAACTGAATGTGCTGGACAAAGGCCGCCTCATGTTGATATCCGAGATATCGCAGTATATTCTCATAAGGGAAACCACACACAAGGTTGTTGACAGTTCTTCGACAGCTCACAACCGGTTTCGCCTTTCTTGGGGTGAGCTCAGGTACTTGATTTACCGGTCCAAGACGCATCATTTGACGATTCATTGTGGGTGTCACTGGTAAATTTCGTCGGTTTGTAGGCGCTATGACAGCTTAGGAGGGGGATGCAATTAAGTGGAATTTTCGGCCGATCGAGCACGCTGATGATTCGTCTTCACGCGCACCACCACGTGTCAGCTCAACTGATTTCAAACAGTTCTCCACGTGCTTCCCAGTGCTATGCCTTCTATTGTATTTACAGTTGGATGCTCAGCGATTTTTACTGCCTCGGCCATCAGTCTCTGTGGCGTGAACTGTAGTCCCTACCTCAAAACTTCAACATTTCTGAGTCCTTCAGCCAGCAATGCTCGATATTCATCTGCGTTTCTCGGTGGCCGTGAACCTCCTTAGGTAGATTATGGGCTATTCGTGAGCGTATCTGCTTCGCTGCGTGACCTTTGACCAACAGAAACCTAAAATCAAAACGCTCACTGCAACTGCTCGCTCATTTCGGTATACTTCAGTTGACTGTCCCATTCTGGCGCTTGCTTCGCCCATCAATTAGATCAGTATTTGGTTGTTCCTTGTTCTGTCATCATTATCATCATCACCGACAGCATGACATCAGTGTTCAACACTGATGCTTCTCTGCCGTAAAAATCGTTCAGCTGTAGAACCCCTTCGGTGCCTCTCTGCCACGCCACCAGAAGAAAGCACGAGGGCTGGGATACTGCCAGGTTGCCCGAGCCTAGACAGGGGAAGTCGAGAGGCAGAGGTCGGGTTCGAACCACGGACCTTTCGGTCAGTAAGTTCGCGCTCCTGGGCCAGTTCGCCCAAAAAGAAACATTGATAGTGGTTGCGTGATTGCTTAGCACTGGATGCTGTGCATACTTCCAACGACGGGTGCCTTCCATTCTGTTATGTCTGCGCATGATCTATCTCAAACGAAGCTATCACAACGGGGGGGGGGGGGGCGAGATAGCTCAGTAGTTAGAGCACGAATTTATTGACCGGAAGGTATGTGGTTCGAATCCGACCTCTGCCTCTCGAATCCCCTGTCTAGGCTTTGACACCCTGGGAGTATCCCAGTCCTGGTGCTTCCTTCGGGTGGCATGGCAGCTAGGCACCGCAAGGGTATTACAACTGAACGAGTCTTTTTATCACAACTGATGCGAACGGAAGTTTGCAGTACGCACTGGTGTGACCCACGCTTATGAATAAGAATGCACCTGCTGAGGTTAATGGAAATAAAAGACCGTTTAGAAACGAGACGACTATATTGACGACAAAAACATCTTTTGGACAGAATTCTTAATCACATTCTTCTGTCCCCAGCTTATTTGAAGCCGAACATTTAGTTCATTGTATCTAGATGCCAGACATAATACTGCCGCTAGGCATTGTTTATCGAGCAAAGCGAATTCGCCAGGAAAACTGGACCTTACCGCAATGTGGTGGTCTATGCTGAACTATACTGGAGAGTGCACGTTTGACACTCACCGAGTCTCCCATTCCAGCTTAGTCAATGGGCGGGGGTCTGATCAAGCCTCCTGGTCCTCCAGGTCGGGCTTTGGAACATAAGCGACGACTTGTTCCTTAGAAATGTAAGCTAATCTGACGGTCTTACGCCTACCGCCACTGGTTGGGCTTCCGAGCCAGCCGTGAACGCTACAACGGTCGTCGCGTGGTGCTATCAGCCGTGTGACTTTAGTTGACATCTACCTAGGCTCATTCTTAAACGCTAACCATTCCGTTCACTGTTGACTACCAATAGGTGCAATATATACGGTTGACTCGGCCGCCTTAGCCACTTTGAAATCATCCTTCAAACCCCTACATCCAGTCTGACAGCTTTTAACGTCCACGCCCTGAAACTGGACAAAAACGTCTCCCTACGCGTACGCAGGACTCGCTTTTTATTGATGTTTACTGTCTATCCGAAATGAGGATTCAGAACCCAAGTACGTTTGTGGAACTGAATCCCCCTCCGCCATTGGCTTCCGGCTGCGAACCTCCGGTGATCTGGAAGCTGTTGCTGATTCTTCTGGGTTTGGTATTGGTAACCTACCGGCCGAATGACCTATGATTGGATGGCTGTCCGTTGATAGACGCTATGCGGTGTCTGTGAGCGTATCCTGTAAACGCCAATAACAGCTGAAGGTTCATACTACCTGCTTACGCTTCAGACAAAATATAGCTCTGATACGCTCAGTGTTTATGATGCTCTGCGCGCTTTGCTACGACGAGGTGAGAGCTCAAATACTGTCGAGAATATGAAGTACTTCTAAGAATATGAACGACCAAGTGAGCAGACTTAGAGTTGCCCAGGCTGATTGGGTGGTTATTTAATACTGTAATTAGAGACACGGACAGCGGCGAGCGCCTACTGAAGTTATGTACTGACCGCAGACTTTCTGTACAGTACTAGCTTCCTAAACAACCGAAGTCGCTCGATCACATGGTGCCCTCTGATTGCAAACCAACCTCCAATACAGGTAAACCGCATCGTCAGTTACTAATTGTCTCTCGTTCTCGAACGCCCACGTGGATCTAGATCATGCGTTTGTTCTTTGCTGCTTCCCATAGTCGCGGAAGATGCACACACCTCGCTTGATCATTGAAAAGCTCTCGTACCCTTATGTGAAGCAAGTCTACCGGAACCAACGACTGAAATACCTTTCAGACAAAACGTTTTTTTCACTTTCTTACTGGGAAGTACTGTCGACAACCCTGCAACATGCTGAACACTCCACAAGTGGAATCGTTTCACCAACCATGCTCAGGCACTGGATCTCGATCAACACTCCAAAGTTGTTCGAAGCTCGGAAACGTAGTCCACTTATTTGATTGTACAATAGCGCTAGACAAACTTAGACTTCAGGTGAAAATCTGCAAATACATGGAACGAGACGCTTGGTGGATCCATAAGTCTGAAGAGGTGTTGGAGGCGAGAATCTCTGGGAATGTGTGAACCGCTCCAGCTGATACGCGCAACGGGCAAAACGAATTCTCCGGTGAGCGGAGCAATTGCTGATGATAACATCGTGCCCAGATGCGAAAAGAGCAGCGCCGGAATAGTTGGGCTGAACACTTTCAAGGCCAATTTAAATGGGCACCTAAAATCGCTCAGCCAGATTCCCAACCTGTAATGCAGCCCAGAACAGTGAAAGTGGCGCACCCTACGACTTCGGAAATAAGCGAATGCCTTTGGTCCCTAAAGAGTCAGAGCTACCGGTCCTGATGGAATCTCACCACCTCAGTTCACAGTTGGAAGCAGATCCTCTGTTGGTACTTGACTAACTTATTTGCCACTATCTAGGAGGCTACCGCCCCAACTAAACGGAGTGAGCCGTTGGTGGTGCCTGTTCTCAAAAAGGGTGCTGGCAGTGAGCGTTGCAGCCACAGAGGAATTAGGCCGACCGTGTCGTAACCAGACTCCCTGCGTAATTTAGTTTGTCATCTTACGAAAGGGCGTGAAGACGGGGCCAGAGAACGGCCTAGAGTGGGCTGTGGCCCACATTTTCATGATCGGTCAGGTGTTAGAGAAACGACACGCAAAAAGCACACCACAGTCTTGGTGTAACTTGACTACAGGAGTACGTTCGATTCTGTCGACCGTTAGTTCTTCTCAATAGACTTGATCCATAAGTTCGCGAATACCATGCGCTACTTGTATTCACATACTTGTGGGTGATAGAGTGTATGACGAGATGAACCGAAAACTAGAATTCTCCAAAACCCGTGTTCAGATCTCTCCGAGCCAGCAGATTACAGACCTGGAATATACAGACGACATCGATATGATTCTGTCCTCGTTCAGAACTCTGACATGCCAACTTCCACCTAGAGGACTGTACATATATCCTCGAACATAATCAGCGACGAGGTCCAACCACAGTACCATACAGTTCCTACCTCTGTTCGATTCTGTATGCCATACGGAGATCTAGTAGCTCAGCGCATCCTAACTGATGAGAGCTAAGTCTTCGGTTGTCCTCAGGTGTGACTGCTCCATTCTAAGTAGGGCTTCGCCAATTCGAAATTTCGAGACCGGATAGACCTATCATGAGGGGCTATGAAAAGCTCCCAAATAACCGGTAGGCATACCTCACTCCACTCAAGTACGGTTAGTGACGTGACACTGGTCTTGGTAAGCAGCAGGGTCTAGAATACCATGATGATCTAAAGTGCAGAAGACAAATTGTCATCTGTTTCAACACGTGCTTCCGAAGCATTACAGATGTACTGTAGACACCGGACCAGCAACGTCGGGTTTCCCACAACAAACTATACGCTCACAAATTTGACAATGATACGCTACCTGATGAGCGTGGTCACACACTTTGTGGGCCGGGTGTTCACTCCATCATATCATTCAGAGGTCCGCTCCGACTAAATACAGCAAGGAGGACACGACCTACAGGGGAAACGTGGGAAGCCTGATAACGGGGCTTGGATATGTTGGTTTATGCCCTGCGAAGTCAGAGTATCGGAGTCCCACACTACCAGCCTACACTGTGAAGCCCTGTGGCCGATTGAACTTACTCCTAGCCCTTATTCCACCACCTGCTCATTGTTTTTACGCCTTATATCATAAGCGATCTTCCGCATCCTGCACTTTCGGATTGGCAAACCGAACTAACGGGCAAGTGTACGTAGTTCATGGGCGGAATGTGGGAAATGAGTAGAGAAACAAAAACCCGAGCCATTCAACCGTCACCCCCGGGGAGTATGGGCGCCAAGCCACCTATTCGGAGCACTAAGAGTATCAGTGGCACACCACGGTAAGAAATTCGCGCGTTAACCTCAGCAATTTTTGAGCTGTGGGAGATGGTTGGAAGGGACACCGCTCATCAGCATCCGAGTTTCGCTATCTGTCACTAAAATACCAGTAGAAATTACCACAAGCCTGGTAAACCATGACATCGAGGCAGGTTGGACAGGAAAGTGAAAACCATTCACCTTGGTACGCAATCAGACCTTGCAGCGTCAAACCGGTGGGGGTTCTCGTAGTTCGATACACCAAATTAGTTGGCATATTAACAGATGTCTTGTCCTCGGGGAGTGATAAGGGTTAACCGATACTAAATAGATAACTTAGGCTCTATCAAATGGATAGCGGATAAAACGGAACATGCGACCGGATGCAAACGAGCACGTTTATGTAACCGAAGACACATCTGGGAGGCGGATAGAAAATGAGTTAAAAATGTCTTTTTACAACAATGTGAAATGGTAGAGCAAGCAGGAATGGTGGGGCGATAGTAAGATAAATGCGTTCGAGGGGCAATCTATGCAAAGAAAAATTAAGACCGGGCAGTGTTGGTGGCACTCGTCGGAGTCGTGGCATTTGGACGAGGCGTGCCACTCGATGTTCGGCTCTCAGGGGTATGCCAAGTCAACCGTTCCTCATAGAAACGAATCACCACCTGGGGGCATTTGATGTTCGCCTCACGAGCAGGAACCAAATCTGCTTCATCAGAGTCTTTCCTACAAGAAAGATCAGAAGCTAAATGACCATTTGCATATCAGTGACCCCCACGGATGTTGGTGGAATCTAACAAGACGTCCTTTAACAATACATTAGCATCCACTTGTCCTCATGGACCAGAATTTCTGACCAAAGTAGTAAATTGTGAATATCATCAAAGCATTCAAGCTGAATATTTGGCAACCAAAACAGTATCTCCATGGTCCTTGTTTTATCAAACTGACCGAGCATGTCCCGCTCTCCATGTTCAGCATGATAACTGACAGGATAAGATTGGATCCGGGCGTTACTCATGTGGATACAAGAAAACCATGGATCTTGTCAAAGAGGGAAACAACGCATGGGTTGCAGCGCACCCTTGCTAGTCACCAGCCAAGAGGCAAAGATACGCTTTGGCTACTATCTGTTAAGTGTGGGAAAACATCAAAGCTACATGGGTTATTTTAAATATTCCAAATAGACAACACAAAAAAGTGACGCGACGAACCATTTCATCAGAAACATCAGCTCTCCGCTGGAGTCTGTCGCCCCGATGATTCGCTCAGCCTTCAGGCCTCGCCCGAAACCGCGTGTTTTGCCAGCGCTTTTGGGGGTCTTCGTCTGCAAAAGAAAAAAGTATACGGTGCAACATCAGTGGTGGGGCGAAGACTCACGCGTCACGGTCATCCGTATGCCATGATGATGGACAGTATTATTTCTCGTAAAGTCCGCAAACTTGCACGTCTCTGATCACACGTGCGTGAAGTGCATTTACTGGTTCATGTCACAATTAAGCGTATGCATGGGCACACATTTCACTTGGCAGATGTGTGAACATAGGTCACCAACTCAAGGGTATCCCAGATACTCAAACGGCAAACAGTTCGAAGAATCATCTAAGGTACCCTGTACCAAACTCTCCCGCCGGTGAAACATATGCCTCCCTCCCCCAATTCTAACCAAAAACGATCTGATATAAGGTGGTCTTTTCTAATAATGGCCCATGCAGAGACAACTGTACCAAAAAAGATCCGCCGGGGCTGACTGCCAACTCTGGCTGTGGATCTTCACCAGTGAGGACGATCCTTTCTCATCATACACCGCCTTTCAAGTTCCTTGTTCTAATTGTATGGGTAAGTCCTTGGAAACTTTTACTACTCTCCCACTAGTTCATGTGATCTAAAACTCCTTAAGGGATGGGATCATGTGCGTATATCATTAGGGAGTGAAACGTTCGGTTAGTTGCTAACGTCTCTAAATTTCGAATTACTGAACTCAGTGGATCCCTAAACCGAGGTTCAAATGAACCCTAGTGATAGTGAGTCTTGTGGTCACGTAGGATACGACCACAAGTAAATTGAGTATAAAAACTGCAAGCTACAGTTGTGCCAGTATAGCGACGTCGAACGGGGGGAAACACAATTAGAGTACTCATAAAATAGACCCTTTTCAATCGTACACTGCTTCCCACACCAGCCACGAAGAATCTCGCAATTCCGTCCCCTGAAAGGACACCCCAGAACGGGCTCAAGACCTTTCGTCATAGCATTATCCTGATCTATAGGACCATTGTACTGTTGAAAAATAATGAAACTGTACCTTGGAATCGTCATCCGGTTTTCCAGCTTCATCGCCTGCAGCATCCGCAGCTGCGTCGGCGTCTGATGGTACGGCGGCACGCTTCTTCTTGGGGGGCTCACTAACGTCCTCATTCTGTTTTTGTGCGCTTTGAGGTGTAGAGGGCGCACCTTTGGGACGACTTCGAGGGCGTCCGGCATCACCGCCGGAAGAAGACCTAGCCGGACTTGCTCCAACTGGCTTTTCACGAGCACGCTTTTCTTCGAATTCCTGAATACAAGAGCACGTACGTGTCAACAGGGAAGTGGGTTAACAAGGAAAGGTAGATGGCAAAAACAGTTCGTACATCGTGGAAACATCGTAGCCTGAAGAAAAACACACCAGCGAACTACACTCACCCGCGAAACTGGTAGTGGACTGTTCAAGAGTTTTCTAAAAACTTCTTAGTAGCATACCGTGGCAAGAAAAACACTTACTGTTCTGTCACACTAGAAATGGACTGCTGTGATATTAAAGGAACATCCCAAACTGATAAAAGTAGACAGCTTCGACAAGAACCCCGAGATCTCATCTGACAAGGATGACAGAGCTGCACAAAAAAAACGGAAGTCGTCCACATGAGATCACCAAACATGTAGTGTTTGTGAACGAACTTTTCGAAACGGGCATCTAGATCCACTCGGTCACAGATTCATTAAGTGCCTTGTAATTACTTACTGCCATGATCAACTGGCCAATCTACCAGTTCGCCCTGGACCCTACACTCATCCTAAGAGTGCTCCGTGTTACTGATAATCACTTTTCAACACATACTTCGCTTCCGTACTGAATCCAGTGTTACAGCAAGAGTAGCTTGTCGTGATTGCTTCTTAGTGCGATTAAAACCGGCCCGATACAGTCCATCGAGACGATTGATTTCGAGATACCTGCACGCCGCTTACGCACAGATGTTGAGGTCAGGATCGATAAAAGACAAACGGGGTCGTCAGTCCTGACGGATGGGCTTACGAGTGTTATCAATGGAGGAGGGGAGAAAAGTATGAGAGAAGTATCAGTAATAGCCTGTTTTCACTGACCCGTCCTGCTGCATACAGCTAATGACATCAGGCGGGCCGATATGGCATGACAGTATTTTTAGTTACAGGGGTCAGGGCTCTATGTGGGCCGGGACCTGCGACAACTGACCAAACTGGTATAACTCTGCAAATGTCCACGGACGCCTCTCGGCACAACTCAATGGGTTAGGGAGGCACACGAACCGTTACAGCACGGTAGGAGCCAGTCCCTCCGCGACAGTCCATGTTACTACCTTACGCAACAGTACTTCCTTACGATTTCGCCAACGATGAACAGCGATCACTCTGACGATTACCGAGCCCGTCAAGAAATTGCTGGACGTGGATGTTATAAGGCTTGATCACTCTCTGGTATATCTAACGGCAGCTTTTACCGAAACAAAAGGATGAAACAGTAAACTTAGCACCGTTTGTAGCTGAATGCACGAAGCACATGGAAACCCTTAGGGTACCAGATTAAACACTGGAATGTGCAGGTTAGACACCAAAGTAGGACTGCCACAATAGCAAAAGCAATGTGACCGCAAAAATTTTGCTTAGTAAATTCCTGGAAGAGATGGAACACGTATCGCGAAGGCCATATACATCAGGTCTGACTCCTTTAGATTAGTTGGTTAACAGTGAGTATACTACTCGGAGTCCCCGAGAATGAGCTTGGGTCACCCAAGGACTGCCTGTAATGTCCAGATAACCGGTTCAGGGTTTTACTATATGAACTAACACTACAGATACCGAGAAGCCAGGAATCAGTAGCGAGTTACTGTCTGACTATCATGCCACAGCTTGCTACCCTATTTTTTTGAAGACCTGATACGGTGCATAAGACCTGAATGATGCAAGCGAGCTTGGATGCAACAGGGGTATTCGTTTGCGGCACTCCACTTACCACTGGACCAAAATTGCAGCAATTTGTTGATCAGGACGGAAGTGAACCGATGTAACACCATTTCCGGGAAGCAAGTGCCTCCACTTGTAATGATCTACGAACGCCCGGCTTTGGAGCTTGAGTGCGATGTTGGTATTTAGCTCGCAGGGTGGCTGAAGCGACTATTGAATGCGGGGTACCTGCTTAGAAATCCATCAAGAATTATTTCATCCGTAACACCCTTGGGGTGCCGACCAGCCATACAACCCGAAAAGGCACGAGTAATGAGTACTGCCAAGCTGCCCAAACTAAGAAGACAGCAGTTGAGATGCCCGGGTTGGGTCCGAGGGGGCCTCCAGATCAACAAGTTCACACCATAATTACTGAGCCATTTCGAACCTAAGAGGGCTGAAATCAGGGAGCGTGTTCAGTGGCAAGCCAAGTGACGGATACCAGGTGCTCGATTCTAAAGGTTACTCGAGCACCACTCGAATTTATCTTTAGTGCGGAGGCCTTTACCATAATCTGAAAAGCATCTAGCAATCCCTCTGGTATGGGACAAACACACCAGATGAAACTCACCCAAGCTAGGGAAAATAGGCCTCTAGTTGTTACGCTGTACGACCGCGTAATATCACCTTCACAGCGAACCTTAGAGTGATGCCCGGCTGTAGACCAGCGACAACAACCACAGTGGCAACTGGGGACGAAGAAAGCCCAGAATCCCTGACTATGAACGGTGAGACTTACTTAATGGAACTGGCACAAGTTAGAGACCTAAGAAAACACCTCAATTAGATCACCTGAACAAACGGTGCATACTTTAAAAAAATATACATGCCTTTCACCGGAATAGCCAAATGGCATAGCTGATGGGAGTCATCCTTCATATCAACTTGGCCTCACAAATCATGAGGTGCAGTTTGACTTCAGTCTCCCTTACGGCTACCTTGGGGTGTTTCAAATCACTGCTGGATTAGGATCAAAACCTACTCGACTGGGCTACACTGTTCCTATCACAAGGTACACAATCCTCTGTAACATTGAAAAAATAGTTCAGCTGTAGCATACTTCAAGTGCCTAACTGCCGTGTCACCAGAAGGAAGCACAAGTGCTGGGATACCGCCAGGTCGCCCAAGACGAGATAGGGGAAGCCGAGATGAAAAGGTCGGGTTCGAACCACGGACCTTCTGGTCGGTAAACTTGCGCTTTAACCACTCAGCCATCTCACCATCCGCACCCCTGATTCCCCGAAGACTGCACTGAAGCGAAAGCTTGCACTATTTTTTTACTCACCCCTCCCCCCAGGATGCGTTCACGAGATCAGGCTGCGCCTATTGGAGCTACCCTGGATCGAGTAAGATCGTGGCAGTTTACATGTGGTCCATATTTCCTTACTCTGACTATAGGTTGAAGCACCCCTTGGGGGCGTTTGAAAAGCTCATGGAGGCTCTAACCGAACACAAAGCAACTTGAATGGTAATAAGACATAGTCGCTCGGAAAACCTACTTGGGCATACTTACTACGGAACTACAAACATCAGTTGTCATCATCATCATCATCGACAACATGACGATGTATGTATGCAGTTCAAACCTCAATAAAACACTAGTTGCGGCCGAAGGAACAGCGTGGACTGGTGATACCACTTATGATGTGAAGGTGGCATACCCTGAATCTCCAGAGTCGTAAAGACTGCTTGGGTGTACGGCCGAGGTGCCCTTGCAAGCACTGAAAAGACGTCTTCGGTTGCCTTAGAACCACCGCTCGATCAGTCGAGCTACATAGGTTGGTAGGTATTCTGTGATTGTTCGAAGACGTTGCAGGCTATGAGCGCCGACAGATGCTAACTCGTCCCGATTGTCAGTTTCTATCTAAACTGTCTGAAAATAGTCAGGTGTAAGCACAACACGAAGGCGACAACATTAAATTCACAGTCAGCCGACTGACCGGTTTTCAGGTGCAAACTTCCAGTTTAGACTTTGGAAATTCCTCAGCTTCTTTTGGGAAATCCAGATGGTAGGAATCCCATGAGAAACTAACAGCCATATTTTGCGATATAGATAGATTTAGTACTTGAAATTACTGTTGTACCAATTTTCACCTTGGATGGGACCCAACCCCCGAGCACAAGCATTACTAAAATACCACACAATGCGGCATCATCCGTTTGCGAGCGCGAAGTCGCTGCGAACCATGATGACTACTACTGAAATCACGTATGTGCCGAATGCATCTAGGCTTCTGCATTGCTGCGGCTCACACAATGGACTTCAAAAGCAGGCGGTCCGCGGGCGACTGAATCACTGCAGCTGCGGTGCATATGACGGCTCTTCGGTGTAGGCTAACAGCAACTCGTGGTGTACGAATTGCTACTGGGTAAGATGGCAATCAAGGAAGTGCAGCTGTGAGAATCATCTGAGGAATCCACTTGTTACGCCGGATCTCGAGTGAAAAAGGTGGTACGTTAGTAAATGTCGTGTGTAATCGGTTGCAAGAAAAACGAACGCGTTTAGGCAGTTCAATCTAAATTAGGTCCGAAGCCGCCGTTTGTAGCCAAAGTGCACAATGTTGAAATAAGTTGAACCACAAGCAGCCTGTGACAGAACGCCAGGTTTACTGGGACCTCATATACCACTTACCTTTGAAACAAACCACTCTGAGTTTCCGATGCCGAAAAGACTGCTGCTTACCTTCAGCGAAGTACCGTGGATCATGACTGATACAAAACATATGGGGTTGACGACAGACCAACTAGGGTCATACTGATTGTTGTCCCACGTACAGCGGGAAATACACACAACGACAAGTTACCGAGTTTCGGGAGCATCCAAGTCGCTAGGACATTGTTCCCCCGCATCAAAATGATAACCGCAGATCCCCTGAGTCTGAATGGACTTACTTGAGTCAAGTTAATCAATTTCGTGTGGTGAGATGTGTTCAATCAGTTTCCCAAAGCTTTTCAACTGTTTTGACAAATTCTGCAACCCAACTCAGGAGTCGACTTGCGAAGTGAGCCGTAGTACATCCATCCCCCGAAAGCCCCATACCTCAGCACTGTGTAAGCCCCAAAAAATTCACACACGAACTATGCGAGAACGAGGCTTGTCAACCTGATCTCAATCGCCACAAAGCTGCCCTATCATTGCGATCTTACTATCTCATGAAATCTAAATATGCATTCCTGGTTACTCGAGCGGCTAGGTCGCGATCGTATTATAGACGAGCGTAAAGGGCATTCACAGACCACTTAAGGAAGCCCGACTTCACTTATAACCGGAACTCAAATTATACGTAAGTTATGTCCGCTTACTCGGACTGTCTTCGGAAAACAGATAGGCGATCAGAGCGCCAAATTAACCAGCGTCATTTCCCCTTGGGATGTGCGAAAAGTGAAACTGTCCACGGAAGGTTCGAATCCAAGCAGGTACTATCCAAACACCTGAACTCCAGATGCTACATTTTAGCCGCTTATTCTTACATTAAACAAAACGTTGCTGTTTCCTTTCGTGAGGAAGCTTCAGCGCAAACGATTCCAGCAAACATAACAAAATCCAATGGAATAGCCCAGTTCCAGTCCCACTGCACCGTTTTCCAGATGTGAAAGTGAAATTGCCCGACTGTCCTTACGATGAATCCAAGTAAAACAAGTTCGCCGTCAATCAAGCTCAATCGAGCCATTAAAAAACCTTGTTGGACGAAGGTCCTTGGGGCGCCAAAACGAACCCACCCAATAAGGTAAGTTATCGTGGAGTGGCAAAACATATCGTAAATTCGTACAGTTAAAGGAGCTCACTTTTATTAGCTCTGGGCAGTCGAGATTCTCCTCAGGTTCCCATGTATTATCCTCATCTGGGTAGCCTTTCCACTTCAGGAAATAC
Organism: Opisthorchis viverrini; assembly: GCF_000715545.1. Classification (NCBI taxonomy): domain Eukaryota; kingdom Metazoa; phylum Platyhelminthes; class Trematoda; order Opisthorchiida; family Opisthorchiidae; genus Opisthorchis; species Opisthorchis viverrini. Next base: position 331,604 of record NW_008751827.1, on the reverse strand, counting down.
TCCTTCCGACCTCCACGGATTCGGACTTTCAGAATTTTTTCAACCTGAAATTCTTCTTCACCTCCATCGCTACCCTCCGACTCGCGACCATCCTTTGCCGCCATTTCGCGATGCCTTCGAGTGCCGCCGGAGAAATTCGAATCGCCGGCGCGGGTGAACTTAAACAAACCACGGAATCACGGATTCACGGATTGGTGCACAGGATCGAGGCTTTTGCCAAAGTTTTCCGGTCGGTCAGTGGCTGTCGTTCACCTGAAAGGCACAAATGAAAAAAGGGTGTAGCACTGCTGTTTATGTTCTCAGCGCGGGGTAGTATGCTTTCCAGCGCGAGGATTCCCATAAATAAGTGTGTAAATGTGCTTTAGACCGGGTTCTAGAAGCAGCGTGTGGCGTTTTGTACGTTTGTTTTACTTCCATTATAACAATACGTATTTCATCAATTGCATAATCGTTTTTTGTTTGAATACGAAAAACTAAAATAACGCGCACTTGTACAATTTCACGAAATATAGGCGTGGTCACGTGCTTCAACTCTCTCTTCTGATTTCGCTCGGGCTTGCAGCGTTCATTCGCGAACCTCGTGTGCTAACTCTGTTATCAAAACATTTCAGACTATCTTCGGAATCTATTGTATGTGGGAACTGTTCAGGAGAAGACCCCTGGACCGCCATAATTGGATTATTGTTTATTCGCTGACCTGAGCCAACGACGAACTATTTTAAAGAGAACAATTGTTAGTGAGTCTGTTCCCTCTGACCTCTTTATTACTGTATACCCAACCTAGCGTTATTGTTTTTATTTCTTTGCCACACACCCGGTAAACTAACTTTTTGGGTATCCAGACCACCACAAGCGTGAACAACCGCCGGAGGATGGTCATTCCGGGCACCTACTACCCGAAATGAGAAAACATTTTGTCTAATGAATGTGTGTGCTCTGAGCCTGAAATTTTTCTTACCACATCCCCCCGTGTGTTTGATAGGTCAACGATGGAAAACCTGTCTGCCAAGCTTTGTTCAAACAGGGCATGAGTAAGAATTAGGTCTCCTTGGAGGCGACGGTACTCCAGAGGAAAGAGATCAAGCATCGCGAGACGCGTTTCGTAGTCCACGGATTTGAGGCCGGCAACCATTCTCGTAGCGGCCCGCTGGACACGCTCAATGAGGCTGACGTCTTTCGTGCGTTCTGAGTAGACAACTTGGTTAGCATACTCCAGGAGCGGTCTGACGTAGGCACCATAGAGTATTTGGAAGTCCATGCGAGTGATACGGGAGAAGGTGCGTCGGATCATCCGTAAAATGGCGAATGCCTTTTGGGCCGACTTCTCATGGTGTAGTGAGAAGAACGAGTTTGAGGGGACCCAGATCCCCATCTCTTTTTGGCATTTATCCTCATGATGTTTTCTGACCCTTTCTCACCATGCATGACAGAGGCATTCGTTGAGTCCCATGCAAATGACATATGGACGCACTTTTCGTCATTTAGAGGAAGTTGCCAGTCCAACGAACACTGCTTTTCAGCGTCTACATCCATCTGGAGGACACTAGCATTGGAGCTTCAGGATTTCAAGTCGTCCGCAAAAAGGATACATGGACTTGAATTCCTGGAGTTTCAATGCTAGAGCCCTCTAAATAGATGTAGACGCTGTAACCAAGGTTACAACGAGAAAGTTCAATGCTCCAGGCTGTGATAGGGAAACATGGATTTACAATGGTACACTAAACCCGCAACTTGAAGTAGTTCAAGAATACATAGGGAGACTGACTCCTCCGACGGAGACATATATGCGCAGATATATCGTAGGAAACCGTTCACCCGTTAACCTATTCCCTTAATCAATTCGGGACCAGTTCTCTTGCATTTGAGTCTGCCTGGTTTGAATTCTTAAAGCGCTGGCCCTGGTATTGCCTGCAGGTTCTTCAAGTGGCCAACGACAATACAGGGAAAACAAAGATCTTACATCTAGCGTCAAGGTACGGAAATCACCGTCATCTGCGCTGAGGCAAGCATAATATACAGTTAACCAGTAGTTGCAGCGCGTAACCGGTACATGAGGGCGGTTAGTTCTTAGTACGGTGATGCTCTGATAATAATAATAAGGCACATCATGCAAGAAGCTGCTTATCACTGCACGTGTTATTCCACCTCTCTCCACATACACCGAGCGCGTCATTAGACGGCTGATCGTTGAAACGACGCTTGGTTTATAGATGAGGCACAGTGATATAGTGGGTAGTCATGGTAAGTGAACCGCGGTAGATAATGGCGGGGACGTGTGGAGTGCCACTCCACGTGTATGCGCCTGAGAGCAAAGCGAAAGCATGCGGTTAAGTCAAGTTAGGCCATTTGACATTTGAGAACACGCTTCCAAAGGTAGAGCCAGCTGGTACTTTCAACACCAGTGACACGTTAATGTTATAGAAGGCTGAACTCATTAGTGGTTCGCTGGATATATTAGTATGGTAGTATCACTAACGTGGGAGTCCGTGACCAGGTGCGGTGACGTCACCAATTCCATGTTAATTCAGTGAAGTCTGGTGTGACCCCTGGTGTTTTGTACCCGAAGATGCAGTGATGGGCATCAGCACCAGCTGCTCACAGGACCTTATGACACACCGTGGACTCCTGACTGAGCGTCGCTGTGGCGGTGGTAATCACTGATTTCCAGGATTGGCCTGAGCGCAGCGTTTTCTCTTTTGGTCGCAAACCAAGTTCAAATTATTCATTTGAGGGGACGAAGTCACTGAATCAGCGTCACTCGGCAGATTCAGCAATGAACATTCACTAATGCTACTTACCGCACACAGACCCAGAATACAAAATGACACAAGTCCTTCAGTTATGGCATGTTGGAGACGGTCTTTGCTCCGTTAACGCGCTTTGCCGGTTGAGCGCCACCAAGCGGCTCATCAGTAGGTTTCGGGCCCTTGCCGTTGTGATGGGGTAGGCCCACTGGTTCAACAGCGAGCGAATAACAGGGTGGCGGGGCCCGTTTGAAGTACACAGGAATTAATATTTACCAAGGCAACACAGAGCGCACCAGGCGAAATCACCAGGTGTGCGGATTTACACCTATTTATCGGGAAGAATTATCCATATGCACTTTCACGTAATTGCGGGATTGCTGATGAACTGCGGTGTCAACCCCCCGCACATATTCCTAGTTACACTATGATCGAGTCATACACTCCATTCTTTGTAGTTGCAGGAGCTTGCACTGAGCTTGTATGGTATGTCAATCCAGGTATTCATCCTTTGAATCCATACAAATCGGAAGACTCTAGTGGCCAAGCGAGCACACATTTTGATCCTGCCTTTTCTTCAGGACGAGCTCTGACCTCCTGTTTTTCTTATTATCAACAGCGAGTCATCAGGCAACGTTGAGAGAATGAAAACAAGTTTGGGTGAACTGTCTCGGGAAGGCAGAGTTCACCTGACTGCAAAAATAGATTGCCAAGATAGTTACAAACCCTATAGTGGTACATGATTTCAAAGAAGCAGTTGCGTCTGCAACCTGCCAAGAGCCTAAGGTTACATACAAGCGGATCAACATGGTGCCAGAATTTGATATCCGCGGTGTTAGCATTTAATTTTCGCCTCTCCTAACTGGGTGGGTGGAACCCGCCTCCCAACATTTGTGGTCGGTGTGGTGGGTTTATGCATTGTTCTAGCAGCGGAGACTACGCTGTCTCCTGAAGCTCTTTAAAACGTGTGCTACATGCGTCAGAGCAATCGGCGTCACATTAAATCCAGTTACTATTGGCTTGAAATCTGAAACAGGAGTTCCTCAACGGACTTGCGCGAGCACGAACTAGTACGGCGGTGTTCGGGTGCGTGAGCTTTGGCGGGATGGGCCAAACCAGGGTAAGTGACAACATGGGCCACCATGAATAATTAGGACACTATGATGCGTTCTTGGTGCCGAAATTTATATAGCCCTGTCACGGCATAGTCTCTGTGCTAGGTGGTCCGCGGCAGTGATTTGTTCATCCCAGACTGATTTTGTACACTAAACTTTAAAAGCCAGCGACCCAAGATAATTTTAAAGCAAGCGAATTGTTTACTGGTGCAGTGATCATTGGCAATCTGGGGGCGCGTTACGGTAGGGTTAGACGACAGCTGGCTCCACCTTCCCAAGGTGGCCGTGACAGCGCAAGATCTCAGGTGGGCAGGTACGAGAGTGCACAAATGCTGTTCTGCGATAGTGACGCCAGGGCCTCAACATTCAAGGCGTGTTGCCTAATAAGAATGACCAAGACATCACTGGATAAGGAAGGTTTCCCCAAGTTTCAGGAAGTGGCAATTTCAAGGCCTCTCCGGAGAAACTCGTGGCTGATGGGTCCGTCGGATAGCACACCTATATTGGTATGGTCACCCAATGCGGCTTGCGACAGACGTGGATGGCCTGCGTATCACTGGCGTAGACTTTCTGCCGAATTTTTTTATTTATCGTCAGCCCATTATGTGCTCTCATCAGGCGCGGAAATGATCCGGAAACATTCATTTTTCGTGCAACACCGCTCAATCCCATGGGACTGAGCGGGGTTTATTCACGCTTTCTCGGATTGGTCCTATGATCCCCACTTTAAACTCTCGTCGTATACCTAAAAACGTCTAGATAACTACCGTGGCGTTTGAACACTCCATCTGGGGGAATGCAACAAACTGATGGCTTTTGGCCCTCAGAATGCTGACAGCTGATAGAAGTACCAGTAAGACCGCTTCACTGCACGCTTGGGACCGACCCACACATTTCGTGGCATGGAATGAAACACTGACACCCATCCATGTGTCCACTTAACACCTGCTCACGCGTGACCCAGTTTTCAGCCTTTATCACGCACCCAAATCCCATCCATTCCAGAGGACTGACAATTGGAAATGAGAATTCCTTATTAGCTTGCAATCTTTCAAGCTGTTCAAGTAAACAGTGCACCCCCTTGGACTTTATACACTACAATGTTCACCGAACTAATCAGTTTGCTATCCCAAAGGAGCATGTGCAGCAAAGTTGGCTTATTAGGTTACTGGAGAAGCAAGGGTGGTGTCACGGAACATTTTCGAAAACAAACCGTCAACCTGCGACGAACCATACCCTAGGTGCGAAATGTTTCATACAGCGTCTCCCTTCTTACCCAGAAAATTCCACAAAGGCTGCAGACAACTGGTTTCCATTACTGGCATTTTCATACAACCTACCTGAAGATAACCAGTGCATTTCAGTTTTTCAGACAGAGTAAAGCCATTTTCATCCACTAACATCACCTCCATCTCACCTGCAGAGCTTAACGCACACCACAATCAAACTGATTCTTTATAGCCCCTGTTAATTACGTGAAGTAATTATTTATTTCCCTATTCCTCAGGCCAGTTCATCCCCCTTCCGTGACTACTCAAGTTTCAAAACTGAACCGTTCTATTTTATACAAAGCCAACTCTACCTCAACCATTTCTATGGACGATTTGTTTACATTTATCCATGGACTTGTTGAAATTTTGTTCCACTTTGAACTGAACAATTTTCCCGCTTAATTTGTCCGATAGCACGCTGCCCTTCGTGTGCCATCCTGTGTTGCTAACTGCCCAAGGTTCAATCTAGCCGTAAGCCTTTCTTTAACTCTCCTCACGATTTACTGTTAATTTCCTATAGAACCACGGTCTACCTATCTGTACTGTCTGCCCAAGTCCAATTCAATATATTGTTCACTGCCCAATTGCGACTACTGAACAAACGCAGGTGAAGTTCGTAGAATTCGGTTTCGCCGCAATTATTACTGACCGTCCGTTGGTGAATTGGACTACACGTTACCTGTCAGGTAGGATACCTGGATCGTGCGTTTAGGCTAAGTAACCTATTCCCTGCTTTGAGATCACGGCCTTAGCACAGGATCGTATAAATTTGGCTAGAAATACCGTGCGAAGTTCAATATCCGGCTACATTAAGACGCGTTATGCCTGTTTCCCGACTGCCTTCTCCGTCTCGTGCATCCACCATTAGCGCACTGTCCACGTAAGAATTGATGAGAGAACTGAACCTGGCCCGTATAAAGATTAAAAAGTTGGAGCTGAAGGCAGGTGCTGCTAAAAGGATCAAGGAATATCAAGACGGAGTTCAACAGGAGATGGAGAAATTAGATGAAATTGCTAGATCCATGAATTCCGGGGGTTTGAAAACCCGCCCTTGTCCTGCAACAAATGAACGAAGTGATGCCGTAAGAAGATATGTAAATTCCATACCAGACCCAAAAGACTTGCCAATACCTGTTGAACAAGATACTGTTATCAACCCTCAAAATATCCACTTACAATGCTAACACGAGATAAGACGATCGGCTTCTGAAAACCTCTCAGTTGGTGCAAACATGTATGGGACAGCTGCTAAAATTTGATGAAAACCCCGCCTACCACCACAGTTTTATGCGCAGTTTCATGTCCGCTATTGCCCGACGCACTCGTGATCCGGCAGACCGATTCGCATACCTGGTACATCATTGTGAAGGTGAGGCAGTCCAGGCCATTAGGCCATTAGACGGTGTGGCGTTTTGGAACCCGAGGAAGGCTACGCAGAAGCACCAGGTATACTTGAACGCAGGTTTGGTGATCCACATAACATTGCAACTACCTCGATAGAGCAACTGACGGAAGGGCCGACCCTAAAGGCGGACGATCATAAAGCTTTGGTGACTTTGGCTAACGAGATGATGACTTGTTCTGCTATGCTGATACAACTGGAATATCCATATGACCTTAATTCTTGTCGGACCATTGGGGCCGTTGCAGCTAGATTACATAGTACCATGCAGAATGAATGGTTTGCCCTGGCAGCTAAATCATTCAAGTCCAAGCGTGATCCAAAATTCGACGAACTGGCAAAGTTCATAAGTGACAAAGCCGATGCAGCAGCAGCTCAACAGGTGTACGCCGTAGGACGGGGGTTTATGCGTCCCCAGCCAAACACAGTGAGGCCCCAACCAACACACAAATCCCCACTATATAAGGCAGCCATCTTGACGATACTGGCAAACTTCATAAGTGACAAGGCCGATGCAGCAGCAGCTCAACAGGTGTACGCCGTAGGACGGAGGTTTATGCGTCCCCAGCCAAACACAGTGAGGCCTCAACCAACACACAAATCCCCACTATATAAAGCAGCCATCCTGACGACGCAGACAGGCAACGACAGATCAGGTCAGGTTAGGTTACCAGTGAAATGTGCACAGTGTGGATCATCTCACTACCTGGATCAGTGCCCAGAGTTTATTGAAATGTCAGTTGTAAGCAGAATTGCCTGCGTAGACCGACTCCGAGTATGTTATTTATGTTTAAAACCGTACCATCAAGCAAGGGTGTGTCGATCCAGACATGCCTGTGGGTTCCAGCTATGTGTGGGTAAACATCATCCACTTTTGCACCGACCGAGCCCTTCCAAAACAGAAAACGAACCATAACCACCTGAGATTGCATCAGAGAGTGTATACAATAGCATAGCAGACGTCCCAAAATCAAATATATCACTTGTTGTAGTTCCAGCTCGGATTCGAGGACCCGAAGGAGACGTCGTTGTCAACGCCTTTTTGGACAACGTTGCTAGTACGACCCTGATCCATAGTTCACTTCTGCCGAAACTGGGATTGCAAGTTACACCTGCGTCATTAATTATTAAAACTATCACTGGAGAGTGTGTCACAAGACCTGCATCAGTTTCGTTCTCCAGAGAATTGCTCGATTCTGAGGAAGTAATGCCAGTTCATCGGGCTTGGGTTGTCGACTCCATGCCCTGCTTACGATCACTCGCGCCACGTCCCGAACAGTCCCAGAAGGGGAAGCATTTAAAGGAAATACCGTTTCCAGAATTGAAACCGGTAGACATGGGTCTTCTTATCGGTTGTGACGTCTGAAAGGCACACTGGGTTCTAGAGCAGAGGTTCGGGGGCTCCCAAGACCCTTACGCAATAAGAGGACCTTCGGGATGGGCAGTTTGGGGGCCTTTATACTCAAACCTCAATAACGACTAGAGCACAGCAATTTTCCATCACATCAGTCAAACGGTAGACTTAAATTTACTGCTCGAACATATGTTCAACTTCGAATTTCTCGAAGCTGCCTGTATCAAGCGAGAAATGTCTCTGAATGATCGAGTGACCTATGACCGAATGTTTACGTCTTTGGAAATAGTAGACGGACACTATCAAATACCCTTACCTTGGATCGATGGATCCCCGCGTCTACCAGAGAACAAGGGCTTGGCACTAAGGAGACTTTTTGTTCTAAAGGGTCGTCTTGAACGTGACCCTATATTTAGGAAACTCTACTGTGAAAAGGTCGAAGAGTATATAAGTGAAGGCTATGCAGAAATCGTATCTGACAGTGAGCAAAATAAAGCTGGCCCAAGTATATGGTACCTACCACACCATGGCGTGTTCAAAGCAGGAGACAAAAGCAAAGTTCGCGTTGTTTTTGACTGTGCCGCAAAAACTTTAAATACCTCCCTGAATATGCAGCTGCTTACTGGTCCAGATCTGGTGAATAGTTTATGTGGCGTCCTTCTAAGATTTCGGGAACACCCTTATGTGTTGGTCGCAGATATCGAGGCGATGTTCCATCAAGTTAAAGTCCCACAATCCAATCTGGATGCACTATGTTTTCTCTGGTGAACCAACTGTGAGCTTTCCAACCGACCGATTTCTTACCGCATGACTGTTCATCGCCCTGTTGCGCTAGCTTAGCTCTCAGGCAGACTATTAAAACTTTCATGATCCCCTACGGAGAGGAAGCAGTAAGTTTAGCCAATCGATCCTCCTACGTCGATGATTGTTAGATCAGTTTGCCCACGAAAGGAGCGGTAAAGACTACGGCCAAGCAATTCAAGGGGGCCCTAGCATCTGGTGGATTTAATCTTACAGGTTTCTTCAGTAATGTGGAAGAGGCATTGTGTGACTTACCCGAAGCGGTATCTACTACTACACCACTTCATATAGATCGTCAACCAGACTGTGTAAGGAGAACGTTGGGCGTGTTATGGGAAAATACAATGATTGTTTCTGTTTCAAGGTTGAAAGCTGAAATATTATCCGCACTCGTCGTGCTTTACTGTCTTAAGTAGCTTCATTGTTTGATCCTCTGAGGACGGTTCCACCAGTACTACTGCCAGCAAAGTGCCTGATTCAGGATCTCTGTCGAAGGAAGGCTGTCTGGGACGATATTATGCCTGAGAATGAAACGTTGAAATGGAAGAACTGGTTGCTGAGTTTACAAAATGTAGAAAGCATTTGCATACTACGATGTATCCGACCCAAATCATTTGCTTCAGATTGTAAGACTGAGTTGCACGCATTTTCTGATGCTTCAGAGGCCGGCTATGGTGCTGCGATCTACATCCGACTGATTGACCCGCCGAGAATTCCCCACTCTACATTATTGATAGGAAAGTCCAGGGTTGCCCCCATCAAGTACACAGGCATACCGCGATTGGAGCTCACCGCTGCTGTATTGTCTGCCAAGCTAACTGCTTGTGTGAGAGAAAAACTGTCTATTATTGTAGATTCCTCTTTTCAGTGGACAGATTCCATTATTGTGTTACGAATGATACGTAACCGAACTACACGTTATGAGACCTTCGTGGCTAACCGACTAGCGTCCATTCATGATTATTCGGAACCTGAAGATTGGATGTACGTCGAAAGCAAATGCAATCCTGCAGATATAGCTTCCCGTGGTCTACTATCCGACACGTCCAAATTGTCCTTGTGGTTATCTGGCCCTGAAATTTTGAGAAAAGATTGCAACGAGTGTCCCTCTCAACCGGTTAGCTATTCTATTCCTGTTGCGTATGTAAAGTCAAAGGAAACTGAGGTGGTACATACGACCGCCACTTATGTACACTGAATTGATCGTATTGAGCACCTGTCCAGTTGGAGTCTGCTAAAGAGGCTAGTGGCGTGGCTGCGCCGTTTCTGCCTATGGATGAGACGCAGACCTGTGCTACCCGGAGACGAGTTATGTAGTAATTGGCCAGAAAGGATTTGGTGGAGGCGGAATGTCTTATCCTTAGGTCAGTTCAAACGGCTTGTTTCACAAACGAAATAAAACTACTGAAATCCACAGTATCTTTAAACGCTTGGAGGTCCCCGCGATTACCGGGCCAACTACGACGACTCTACCCAATTATCCACCAAGGTATTTTACGTGTTGGGGGACGCCTTACATGGGCACCAGTGCCTTTCGATATGAGACATCCAGTAATTCTCCCAAGTCGTCATTTCGTAACCAGGCTCCTCGTCCAGCATTCCCATGTACTGAACGGCCATGTTGGAACTTTGCAGGTCCTTAATGCGCTACGAGAAAAATATTGGGTTATCAAAGTTCAAGCAGTCGTTGGGAGTGTTCTACATTCTTCTTTTTACTGCAAACACTGGCATTCTCAAAACGAAGTACAAATTAGGGCTCCAATTCCTGAGGATAGAATGTTGACACACGAAGCACTGTAAGATCCGGACGGTTAAGGATCTCACAGGACGATTGCGACTATTAGATTATACGCAGTTCGTAGCCAGTAGTCAATAGGGGCAGACAGACATGTGGCAGTAGATGATATATTGAAGACTGACAGGAACTGATTAATGAGCAATGACGCAATCAGCAGGAGCGGGAAGTAGTCACAGTCACAGCACGGATTTATATCGGGGCAGTCTGACAGTGTGAGTTGGCCGTAACGGCGCAGGAGTCAGTACGTTCGGGATGTGAAGGACTGCCTTTCGGTCGGCGTCGACGCAGCCGCTCGTGTCACGCGACAGGTCAGATTGCGCGGTTTTGTCCGTTTAAAACAAAGCTCAGCAAGGGCTATCTTCCAGGTGCGATACATAGGTAATACAAAATAAACAGCCATGCTGGACGTCCGGTTGGTGTAGTCGGTGACGCGTTCGCCTGCTGTCCGCAGACTGTGGGTTCGATACCCGGTCGGCGCGCTTTTCGGTCGGAGTGGACGCTCGTGAATAGGTGCAATCCAGACGAACTTGCAGGCAATGACGGACGGGCAAATTAAGTATTGACATCAATTACTGAGGCATAAGCAGACCCTAAGTCGAGTCGAAACAGGGGGAAAACGAGCAAACAAACAAAACGGTGTCATAATAAACAGATGCGAGTCACGTTACTCATGATTAGTCAGAAAACAAGAAAAGTTACCGCTGGTCACCGTTGATTCGCAGGTGGAATCAACAAGCACCTTTCGCAGCGACCGGTATTTATTATTTTGGACCTTTGTTGGTAAAGCGAGGTCGTGGTTTTGAAAAACGTTACGGATATATTTTTACTTGCTTGACAATACGTGCTGTGCATATTGAGGTGGCCCGTTCCCTCGAAACGGACTCATTTTCGTGCGCCTTTCTCATTCAGGTTTACTGCTCGGCGAGGATATCTACTTCGTATTTACAGTGAGAATGGTACTAATTTCCGTGGTGCTTAAGCTGAGCTCAGACAGAGCCTACCTCGGATGAACGAGGAGAGTGTCTAAATCTCTTATACAACGGGGATGTGATTGGATTTTTACTGCACCAAAGGCTAGCCACTGAGGAGGCGTCTGGGAAAGAATGATACGATCTATTCGGAGGATACTTAGATCATTACTTGGTGATCAACTGGTAACCGATGAAGTTCTTATGACTGTGCTAACCAAAGTGGAAAAGTCATTTATGATCGACCTCTGACGAAGTTATCAGATGACCCTCTCGACCTTGGGGCACTTACTCCTAATCACCTCCTGTTACTCCAGGGTAACCCTTCAGTCGAAAGCTCACCTGGAACGAACACGAAGCTAACTCGACGATAGCGTTGGGAACAACAGTTAGCCGATACATTCTGGGTCCGGTGGATAAAGGAATACTTACCTACGCTGCATCAAAGACACAAGTGGGTGGGATCTGGCCGTGATCGTAAGGTGGGGGACTTGGTTCGCTCAGCCGATACATCCGTATCTAGGGGTTCCTGGCCAATGGGAGTTGCACAGACGGTTGCGCCAGGAAAGGATGGACGAGTTCGTGACGTCATCGTTCGAACGGTGACAGGACTCTTGAAGAGAGAGGTTCGAAATTTGCGTCTACTCGAGCAAACCACTGAAGATCAAAGTCCACCCTTGATCCCGCGGGAGTGTTGATTACGTGACGTAATTATTTATTTCCCTATTCCTCAGGCTAGTTCATCACCCTTCCGTGACTACTCAAGTTTCAAAACTGAACCGTTCTATTTTATACAAAGCCAACTCTACCTCAACCATTTCTATGGACGATTTGTTTACATTTATCCATGGACTTGTTGAAATTTTGTTCCACTTTGAACTGAACAATTTTCCCGCTTAATTTTTCCGCTGGCACGCTGCCCTTCGTGTGCCCTCCCGTATTGCTAACTGCCCAAGGTTCAATCTAGCCGTAAGCCTTTCTTTAACTCTCCTCATGATTTACTGTTAATTTCCTGTAGAACCACGGTCTACCTATCTGTACTGTCTGCCCAAGTCCAATTCAATATATTGTTCACTGCCCAATTGCGACTACTGAACAAACGCAGGTGAAGTTCGTAGAATTCGGTTTCGCCGCAATTATTACTGACCGTCCGTTGGTGAATTGGACTACACGTTACCTGTCAGGTAGGATACCTGGATCGTGCGTTTAGGCTAAGTAACCTATTCCTTGCTTTGAGATCACGGCCTTGGCACGTGATCGTACAGCCCTTGTCCCTCCTTCTTCGGGCAGGGCAAAAACGAACGCTGAACAACTCACCAGCCTGTCATCTCACTACTTCCCCACAAATCACTCTAGCAAAATCTCGGCCTGGCGCCCAGTAAAAGGGGTCCCTCACGCGGGACTAACTGTGTTATCTCCCAAGCGGTCTTCAGTTTGATAGTGACAGCGCCCAGAAATCCCTTTGAATAAAAAAGAAACCCAATAACTTTCGCACATGCCATATCCTGATCAGACTCCTGATCCAAAAACTCTCAATATCCAACGATTCCTCTACACGAGCCTTCGTCTACCACAATGACACAATAGAACACGTCATTCATCGCACCGCACTACTCATTTTGATTTAATTCTGGTCCGAATTTTCAGGTTAACTTTCAACTCCACATCTCGCCCCCGCACTTGGCGTTCCACTGTCTCCCACCAACGGTACTCCTTGTTTGGCGACCACCTGTTACCCAGTATATTCGCGCCAGATGTTCCACTCACTTACTCTCAATCTTATCTGCACCCGGTGCACCTCGAGCTGTCCATAAAATTTTTATTATTTCTGTCGATCCAGGCAATTTCATTTCGTGCGGCGCGACCCACCCCAATCCACACCTCTGCCTCACCCAAATTGCGTACCCACCACTCGCGCTACTGTTTCATTTTCCTGTTCAAACTGGTCATTCGGAACCACCAACAATACTGCTGATGTACGCCCACACAGTTTAAGATCCCGACCGGGGAATTCTAGCGTCCTCTATGGGGATGAAATAAGAGTCAAGATAAGGCGAGCGCAGATATGAATGAAGATGAGTTTATTGAGACGTGGATTTCTCAAGCAAAGAGTTCCTACTAATGTTGCTAAGGGATGTGTTTACCCGGTAATATCCTCCACAGTGGTGTTAGAGGCGTAAGAATGATACCAGTGGGATGATTTCTATTAAGAGAATGACATGTTTGCAAGGGTCATATGGGGTATCCTTTGAGCACCAGTCTCAGTCAAGGCGCCTGGTGGACACATGGAAGCGGACTTGCCTCTCCGGGATTTACTGCCCCAATTCAAGAGGATCATATGGCGAAGAATGTCATCCGCGATTGACGCTAGTGTGTTATTGTACCAGTATGGATGATACGAATATCCAACCGAAGGCAGGCGAGTGAGAACGTAAGAGTGAAAATACCGCTCATGATTGTGGATGCCCGAGGGTTATGTAATCGTCTTCCCGGTGTGGACCCATTTTCCGTTTGTGGTATTGGTCCACGATGAATCAACCAACGACGATTGAAAGAGCGTTGTAGGTATAATGAACAGGGATGGAAGTTCCATGGCGAAAATGCATACATTTCCAGTTTGTAATAGTAGACGAGGTAGCCCGGAATCAATTTCAGTCCGATATCATGAGGTTACGAATGAGAGGATAACGGAGCAGAAGTGATGTAAGGTGATAATGATACTGTTTGTTTCCCATTTGTGGGTGGCATATCGCTAGGCGTGATCATACATTCAGTCAGAATAAAGCATAACTGTGTGGTTTACGAGTACTGGAGAGTGCGCGGAGAGGAGGCAATGTCACAAACGTTGGGCAATATCCGATAAAATAGTAATCATAGGTTTATTTCCCAACTTGTAGGGAACATGCCGATCGAGGCCTGATCGAGTGATTGCAACTTCAGCACGGCAGGAACTAACACAACGTGAAGCAATGTACAAAAAACGAACCAGCCTTTTTACTTGAAAAGTCATCGCCATTGCAGGAACCGAAAAAAATAAAAAATGGGACGATGGGCGCGAGGTCCGACTGCTCCATTGTTGATTCCGCCTGCGAATCAACGGTGACCAGCGGTCTGCTTATGCCTCAGTAACTGATGTCAATACTTAATTTGCCCGTCCGTCATTGCCTGCAAGTTCGTCTGGATTGCACCTATTCACGAGCGTCCACTCCGACCGAAAAGCGCGCCGACCGGGTATCGAACCCACAGTCTGCGGACAGCAGGCGAACGCGTCACCGACTACACCAACCGGACGTCCAGCATGGCTGTTTATTTTGTATTACCTATGTATCGCACCTGGAAGATAGCCCTTGCTGAGCTTTGTTTTAAACGGACAAAACCGCGCAATCTGACCTGTCGCGTGACACGAGCGGCTGCGTCGACGCCGACCGAAAGGCAGTCCTTCACATCCCGAACGTACTGACTCCTGCGCCGTTACGGCCAACTCACACTGTCAGACTGCTCCGATATGTATGTTTGTACATCGTTTGGTACTAACTTGTTGTTGCCTCTATAGAAATCCGTGCTGTGACTGTGACTACTTCCCGCTCCTGCTGATTGCGCCACTGTTGATTGTACGTTTTCTTAATTCATGATGCTCACTAATCCGCTTGACTGTAAAACTAGTTCCTGTCAGTCTTCAATATATCATCTGCTGCCCCACGTCTGCCTGCTCTTATTGACTAATGGCTACGGCTGCGTATAATCTAATAGTCGCAATCGTCCTGTGAGATCCTTAACCGTTCGCATTTTGCATCCAGAGATGAGGTATAAGTGACAGCCTTGGCTAGCCATGAGTGATTTTGGCGGTTGAGTAAATGGCCAGCGTCACAGCAGGAAAAATGGAGATGGAGTTGGAATAATTCGAAGCGGAATCAAGTGGCGAGGTTTGTCTGGAAAATATATTTTAACCTTAGACCAAATTAGACTCACCGTTACCATTGTTGTAAGGAAGCCGGGCGCAAACAATAGGTTCCATGGGAAGATGGCGCTAATGGTAGGGCAAAATGAACACTGTGTACCGATATGAACTCATGAAAGGAGCAAGCCAAAATTGCAGCAGAATACCAGGTTGGTTAAATCCGAACGAAATGTCTATCAGGTTAGAATGGGCTCGTCCCAGAGACCTTCGTTGCCGAATGAAAAATCTTGTGGTTGCAATTACAGGCTTGAGTGGGCGAGAAGTTTTGATCGAGTTTCTCATTAAATCAGTTGTGAGGGTGCCACCACACTGGGAGTGGCAGTGCCTTGCCGACTGCTGACGTACTTGGGTTTATGGTCATCCCCGTAACGGTCTTCAAGGCTGCCGCAATCAGAAAGGGAATATTAATTTCCGTGGCAGTTGTATCTATGTTAGGCGGCGAACTTGAAGAAGATTGATTCAGGTCAATGCACAACCACGTGGGATCACGCTTCATTTTGAGGACATGTGAGTGTAGACCGGCGACTAACCAGATTAGATTAATGACGGTTGAGTGGGGTGTTTGGGCAACTAAAGCCGAAGTATGAGGCTCGGAAATAGGGGAATGGGGAGAAAATGGGATGAGAGCAGTGTCGCCTGGAGAGTGCCAGGAGGCATCAGATAAAATTGTCAACAGGAATAAATCTAAAAGGGGATAATAGCACGCTAAACGGACCCAGAAAAAGGGTTTTTGCTTGCTGACCTAGAAACATTTTACTAACCGGATCAGAAAAGCAGCCTAACTTGGGAAGGTAACGACTTTGTCGTCGAGGGCTAGTTGGAGCAAGTGATTACATGGCGGTAGTTTTGAGCTTACCAAAGTAATTCAAACATACAGTTTTTGCTGTGTAAAGAGGGGATTATTGCGAACAGGGACAGTAGATAGGTAATAAGCGGTCTAGCAACAGCTTCCGAGATAATGGATAGGAACCGTAGTTGAAGTGAAATCAGCCGCGCCAACTTAAAAGGAAGGTAACAGTAGGGGTTATGGTGATCCTTCTGACCAGTGTACATTAGTACTTTCTTTGTAGCTTATCATTACTCAAATTGTACCACCTTTTATCTCTCACTAAATCTCAGCTTATTCCTCTTCTCTTCATACCGAATAACTTTTGTTTAAATGAAAGCAAAGGAATATGGATGCATACACATAACAGAAATTCTGTACTTCGTGAAAGACGTGTTCCCTTCTTGCTGTGTCGAGTTACGCCGTCAGTGAATTAACGAGCGGTGATCTACCTTTCAGACTACGACGGGATAGAAAGTATCTAGGAACATAATAAGGAAGAGCCCTGGAAGGAGATCGATTTGGATTTATTGTGGTGGTAATAACTAACTGTACCAACGAACTGTGAGTTGTATCATCTCGCCTATTTTTAGTCACTTGATTTAACTACTTTGCTCTTGTATTTGCTAGCGTTATCCACTACAGAGTCACCAGTCACCGAGTCACTGCTGTCAGCTTCAACAAGCGAATGTTGCATTGAGAGAAGCGGCCATTTGGAGCTAGTTGTGGCTGCTTATATACACAAAATAAAAAGCGAAAATGTGAATCTCAAGGTCTGGTGTTGTAAAAACTCTTTCAGGACCCTAGCCCGACCGTAGCGTTTTACTTACCCTAGTAGAACATTTCGCTACCTATTTTAGATATCTCGTTTTTGACCGCACCTAACCACCCCTCAAACTCTTCCTAGCTTGATTAGGCCACACTGAGCATAAGCTTGGTAGCATAATCCCACTGCGGCTTACTATTACCTGAGTTGAATCAAACAATGCCACTAATCCCATCTTCCTCTAAGCGCGTGCCAGACCCTGATTCCGCATCATCCTTCTCCCCATTGCTTCCAAGGAAGCGCCTTGCAGGCAAAAGTCATAACACTAAACCTCATTACCCTCAAAGGCGAGTCGATAGATTGCCCCAGCTAAATTCTACCTGCTCAGTTGTACTAACTGACCTTTCCCTTCCTGTCGTACCCGGTAGCCGCCTTTCATCCTCCTCACCAAATGAATCTCATCTCCACACCGACCTGGCAAGTCTCAGTTCTGGTATGCATAATGTGGAGAATGAACTGTTATCCTATCGTATCATGCAACTAATTGCCTGCCTTCTAACTCCGGATGCAATATGCGATCCATCAGATCTTGCAAAAGCGTCAGTCCTTATTGACATGCTCGCCTGGGAAATTAGTCGGCGTATGGAAAGGCGTAAACATGTCTTACTGTATAATGTCCCCGACCGCATCCCGATAGAACGCACAAAAGCCGCCATCTTGACAGCATGTAACATGCATGACACAGTCTGTACAGCCAGGCGGCTGCGAAAGTCGAAACCCTCCTTGCGTTGCCCAATACTAGTGCAATTTAGAGCTGAAGACGATGCAAGGCGCCTGTTAACATCTCAGGCCCTTCTGTCCTCGACCCAGACATTCCAGACCGTAAAGGTCAGGGCTGCTCGTACCAGACTACAAAGACACCTCACAAGAAACCCACTCTCCGAAATTCTGCAGCCGACTACTGATAAGCATCGAACAAATCCATATTCTGTTCAACAATCCGTACCAATAAATGCTCCCGATGTGACTCAGTCGCAAACTACTCATAAAACCAGCCCCTCGGAAAGTTGTGAAAGTCATATCGCCGGTGATACATCTGCACATAGCTGTCGGAGAACACCAGATTCAACCAATGACTTACCGGACCTTTCAACTGGTCCGTCCTCCTTTAAAATCCCCTCCAGTTCCGTTGAACACCCCTCCGTACTCGACATCAGTACAGCCTGCTCCAAACCAATCGGTATTACAGCCACTCCCCCAAATACCGGGGCTGACCCCCTATCCTCTAAAACTCGAAGCTGCAGCACAGCCCCCCATTATCCTGGAGTCGCTCCTCGCCAAAGCCCGCCATACCGTCACGACAACTTGCGTTCGAAAGCCACACAGACGCTCACAATGGTCACCAGGCCTGCATCTCAGTTTCCTGACCATGAGCCCCCCACTTCTACCCTTGGACACCCGCCTGTGCCTCCTCAGACATCAATTGCACCAAATAAATTCACCCCTGTGATGTCGGACGCATAATCTTTCCAGCCCGTATCCGGTGCTACAAGCGAAGATGGGAACACAGTCCCTCGCTGAAGACCACCCGACCTAATGACATTTCTCCCTTTTCCACCAAAGCGCGCCCTCGGGCTCAAACACCTACTATCAAAGCCTGGTATTGTAACGCCACTGCCTGTGCAAAATTCACAAATTCCCACTCTTCACCTGCTACCTCCTCTGCCTCCTCCGAAGCCATGTGTAGCCTCACCCTTACAATCTTTAAAAAGCACATCAATCCATATACGCCGCGCGCCTGGAAGCTTGTATCCACAACGACCCATGACCAGCTCCGACCCTCATCCGTTTCCACTACCCAAGCCACCGGGCTTCGTCCCGCCAGAACACCATTTTCGGCGACCACCCATCCCTCCACAGCCGCCATCCCCTTTTGCATCTTATCTCCCTCCATACCTGCCTACTCAGATGACACAGCCGACAACTCTACATTCAACTGCATACTCTCCTCCCAAAGCCATTCCGTACCCTATACTGAGCCTGATACAGTACCTCCTGCCGTGGGTTCAAACCTATTTCAACGACGATTTACCCATCTACCACCAATATTGAATACCCTCTCCCAGACTCCGAACCCTGTTTCATACTACCCCACCTCCAGGTGCCCAGTCCTCCCAGTCCTAAACCCCACCGTAAGTGAGGTTACAAAGTTCCTACTTAGTACCGTCTGCTCGCCAATGAGCATGTCGATAATGTTGTTCAATGCCCGCTCATTACTCCCCAAAATCCATAATATCCGGGCAATTGGAGCCGTTGCACGACCAAGCATAATCTGTGTGACTGAAACATGGCTCACAGATGAAACTCCTGACACGGCCATATCAATCCCCGGCTATGATACTCACCGCTCCGATAGGAAAAAGTCAAGGGGTGGTGGCTGTGCCATCTATTCCAAGTCAGAACTTCGTGCAACCCCATTTGACGATTCTTCTCTGGAAGGGATACCAGAGACCATTTGGATATCAATAGAATATACCAAACAACCTGTACTAGTAGGTTGTATCTATCTGCCACCTGCCCCCTCCCCCGCCTCTATTGCTGATCTTTCCAGCATTATCTCTACTGCACATGCCCTTCCTCACCCGTCTAAATTACTTTTGGGTGACTTTAACCTGCCGGACATTTCCTGGTCCTCCACCACGGGCCCCACCCGTTATACCCCGCTGCTTGCACAACTGGGTGTGGAGGGCTGGTCCCAAATTGTACGTAGTCCCACTCGTGGCCTACACACTTTGGACCTAATATTCTCCAACGACGGCCATTTGGCTACAGCTACGGTTGGTCCACGCTTCCCAGGAAGTGACCACTGCGTCGTTTCTTGCAACGTAGCCAGCTATCGCCAAACGGCTTCCCTGAGTCCATCCAAGTTTCATCTCCTCTCACCGGATATTTTACAAGCTTTTTCGTCCACGCTGGCTTCCCAGGACTGGGACAACTTCTTCCTGTCGAGAAATACACACCGCGTCAGTGACATCTTTTACCATAACCTACTGACTGCTTTTCGTCTAGTTTCTCCTGTAAAACGTTTTCACGCCAGTATCTCCGGCCACGACAGATTATTAAAAACCTTGGACGCCAAAATACACCGAGCTAGCAGAGAATATCGGAAATCTCAGGATTTCTCATTACTAATTCTCATCAACAAACTCTCTACTAACCGAGAATCCTTGCGGGTATCTCTCGAACGCCGAGAAGAGAACACCGTCCTCAGATCTCCATCCCAATCCAAATTACTCAGCCGACTGCTCCGTAGACGTAGTACCCCAAACAGCCACTCAATAGCTTGTTTGCGTTCCTCGGATGGTAGCCCCATCACAAATCCTGTCAACATAGCAGACCATCTGAACTCTTACTTCGCCAGCTGCTACTTAGCCCTCCCACCCAACTCCAAACCCTTACCCACCGCTGTTTACCTCCAAAGTGTGAACGGTCAGGGAAACCACCCTACTCTCAGTAACGTCACAATCTCCCTAGCTGATGTTTCTTCCCTTCTTCTTAAGATTAAGGACTCTGTTTTGCCAGGGGTCGACGGCCTTCCACCCAGTATTCTGAAACAAGGCGGCCGAGATATTGGAATACTTGCACTAAATCTTTTCACCCACTCCATAAACTATGGAGTCGTCCCCTCCCAGTGGAAGAAATCTGTAATCCGCCCTCATTTTAAATCCGGATCTAGGCAAACTCCATCTAACTACAGGGGAATCCATCATACATCCCTCCTTATGAGAACCCTTGAACGTCTGGTCAAAGGTCCATTAACCAAGTTTCTACTGACAACTAATGCCATAGATGACCGGCAGTATGGTTTCCTGTCTCAAAGATCCGTTAGTAGCTGCCAGCTCCACTTCTTCGAGACCATCACAGCAGCCTACGACGCCGGGAACTCCACTGTAACAATTTACCTGGATATTCAAAAAGCCTTTGACCAGGTCCCCCATGCATCTCTGCTGCACAAACTTAGTACCGCTGGCATCACTGGAACCTTATTTCAGTGGTTCGCCTCCTACCTATCTGACAGGACTCAAGTAACACAAATTGGGGACATACAATCATCACCACTATCGATCACTAGTGGAGTCATCCAAGGAAGTGTGCTAGGCCCCATCCTCTTCTTGCTGTACATCAACGACGTCTTCGGTGCCGTATCCCATGGTAAAGTCTTCCTTTTCGCGGACGACATAAAAATAGCGTACACATTCCCCCCATCAGCACGAGCTCTTACGTTTCACCAGATTCAGCAAGACTTAGACTCGCTGACTCGTTGGTCAAACGACTCCGGTCTAAGCTTCTCCTCCACGAAATCCTACATAACTTCCTGCCGCTGTTCCCTCCCGGCTGATGCTTTCATAATAAATGGAAATCCCATCACTCATTCAGCGGATATCAAAGATCCTGGCCTCAGATACTCCTGTACATTTAACTTCTCCCGCCAGGTGCAGTTTCAGTTTGCCCGAGCACGCAGACTCAGTTTTTTAATCCTGCGCTCCTTTCACCTTCCAGACACAATGGTTGCAATTTATAAGCTATGCGTACGGCCAATCGTCGAATTTTGTCCCGTGTTCTCCTCCTTTTATACTCAAAGTTGTAGGCTTGCACTTGAAAATGTCCAACGCTCATTCACGAAAAAGCTGTTCCCTCGGTCAAACCCTCTTCCTTACCGCTCTCGGTGCCAAACCCTTGGCCTCGAGCCACTGTGGCTCAGACGGTTTAAGATAAATCGAACTCTTCTACACCGCCTGCTGCACAAAAAGGCCTTTATAGCAGAGGCTAGAACCAACGGTAACTCACTCCCTCGCTACCGATTCCGGAACTCCTGCAACCTTTTAGCGTCCCCCCAACTCGTACAAACAAACGTCACTACTTCTTTTTAGTTTACTATGCTCGCATCTGGAACAGCCTTCCTGAGCAGCTGCGAAACATCACGCATCATCGCACTTTTTCTCAGTCCATAGACAAATTCATTACTTGTAAAACTGCTGCCGTCCTACTTAAAACCCAACTACCCCCCGACCCCTATATGAAATA
>NW_008751827.1:304415-307824 GCF_000715545.1 Opisthorchis viverrini | reverse complement strand
CCCGGTTTGATAGCATATTCGCAATTGTTCCCCTCTTACTTTGTCCAGGCCCTCTCGCTCACTGGTTCCCATACTGACAACCACAATCAACCTCCATTTGTCCCCGGCCACCACCGGAAGGCGTTCATTGCAATCTGCCGAACCTTCTCTCAGATGTAAAGATCTCGGCGGCTTTTATTCATACTCCTCACCAACTGAGTCAATCATTGCTCAGTTTGCGTGAACTCGTTTCCCAAGTAACTTTTACACTCGAACCTGCTTCACCTGCAACACTAGTGAGTCGCATAATCCTCACTGCACACTGTAATTCTGCGTTTCCTGCTACCATTTGTCCGTAGTACATTTTTACCCCACTACACCACCCCCACATAGCTTTCCGTGGCCATCCGCCATAGCCCAAGGCCATGAAGCCCTAGTGACGGTTCCGGGCTTTAGTTCAAAACGGCCTGCCATGTCGTGGCAGCTCTGCTGCCTCTCCATGTCCATTATTCCGGCCCTACACTTCCTGTAGTTTGAAGTTTGTTTTTGTCACGTTCCAGTCAGGAAGCTCTTTGTTATGCCCTCACTTGTATTGTTTTCTTTGCCCGCTACTTTTAAACATCAACGTTCAGATCTCGTGCCATCTGATATGTTCTCCATAGGACATAAAGAAACCTTGTAATTTTGGATTCCTACCCATGCCACCTCAGGTGTGATGAACTCTACTCCATTAATGTTTACTTTTCCCTTTTCCTATTAATCACAAACCCCACCAGTCATGCCTTCATTCTGACTGTAATACTGTGATCATGCCCGACGGTATGCTACCCACTAGGAATGAATAAACATTATTATTATCATTAAATAAGGAATTTGTGTTTTGTGTGCATATGATTGCTTTAGACAACACAGAGTGAGAGCGTGTTATTGTTGGGAATAAACATTATTATTATCATTAAATAAGGAATTTGTGTTTTGTGTGCATATGATTGCTTTAGACAACACAGAGTGAGAACGCGCGTGTTATTTTCGGATGATGGAGTGGTCTTGCGGTGATGCAGCCCAACAAAAGTGAAGATGACAACCCCTTGCATGTCGAAGTTGGCCTTGAGCCTTGCACGATACCTTCAGGCTACCGCATGCACATATATATATATATATTAGATCAAACAAAAAGGCAGCTGTCATTCACCAGATTAAGCAAGACTCGTTGACTCGCCGGTCAAACGACTCCGGCCTAAGCTTCTCCTTCACGAAATCCCGCTCAAATTCCTGCCGCGGCTCCTTCACGGCTGATGCTTTCACAATAAACGGAAATCCTATCACGCATTCCACAGATATCAAAGAGCTTGCCTAAGATACTCCTGTTCGTCTAGCTTTTCCCACCGGGTGCAGTTTCAGGTTGCCCGAGCACACAGACTCAATTTTTTAATACTGCGCTCCTTTCACCTTCCAGACAATGGTTGCAATTTTTAAGCCATGCGTACGACCAACCATCGAATTCTATCCCGTATTCTCCTCCTCTTGCACCAAAATTTGTTAACTCGCACTTGAAAGCGTCCAACGCTCATTCCCTCGGTCAAACCCTCTCTTCTACCGCTTCTGCTGTCAAACCCCGGGCCTCGTGCCACTATGGCTCAGACGGTTTAGGACGAATCTAACTCTCCTACACCGCCCGCTGCACAAAAACATCTTTGTAGCAGAGGCTAGACCAAACGTGTACTCACGCCCTCGCCACCGATTTCGTAAGCCCCGCAAACTTGTAGTGCCTTTCCATCTGGTACAAACATACGCCATTACTTCTTCCTAGTTCACTACGCTTGCATCTGGAACGGCCTTCCTGAGCAGCTGCGAAACCCCAAGCATCACCATAGCTCTCTTTAGTCCGTGGACAAATCCATTACCTGTGGAACTGATGCCGTCCTGCTTAAAACCCAACTACCCCCAGACCTCCTATATGAATTGGGCCCAGTACACATTTGGGTATGGCGATGATAAAGTTAGTAGACAAGTATAAGATCCAGCTATCATATCTTCCTAACTTCAAGCTACTGTGGGAATTAAACGCTTACTTGATCTAAGTATGTTGTTTAACCGGCCTGGCTGTCTATCTTTATTCCAAACCGAATTATACTTCGTTCTAGTCACATCCCTACCCCGGATTACTCTACCAGCTCTGTCTGTGCCGTCGGCTCAACTCTATTTGACAAAACGAAACCAAAGTCAGCTTTTTCTCACTACTATAGCACATCAGAGGCCGATGTATATGCATCAAATCCGTATGATGATTTGGTCCGCAGCTCAGTAAACACTCACACACAACATCGCGGTACACTTCTGCTTGACATGGTGGCTCACACCAACGCTCACTAGCCGTTTAGCTATGGTGCACTCGCCCTGAATATCACCATCCCGTCCCCACCATCTCATTGACACCTGTCATTTCACTGCCTCCTCCGCGACTTGCCTCTACCAGGGTCTGTTTGCTATTTTGAACCGACTGAGCTGTTTCTACTGGCCTTGCTCCCCCCGGCCGGAAAAATCTGGTGGCTGGAGTACTTCAATAATGCACAAACCACACCTGTGACTGCTTGGATGGTTTCCAACCTTGCAGATAAAAACCTCATATGGTGGACTGGTACGCCTTGCAGGGAGGGTCGCTCTGTTAGGTTGCACCGTGGTGCGTTCGTATATCCACTAACCCTTTAGTAGCACGGGTGCATCGCCCATCGTCAGTGGTTCTGAGCCTTTGAATTCGGGAAATAAAAATGAAAAAAGAGCTCTGCTGATTCTGAATGTTGCTGCTTGTGTTGACCTCGCCTCGGTTGAGATTTTTGACAACGTCATAAACAAAAACAACATCACCAAAGGCTGACCTTTCGCCCATCCAACAGTATTAAAAAACAATATACCTGGGTCAGCCCGAAGGAACTCCTCGATGCCCATGGCCTACGTCGGGGTGCATAGTCGTAGCTGCCTTCGTCAATATCGAGGCTAAGCCGCACCAAAATCCACCTCGTCAACCAAACAAAAGGACACACCAACTTGCTGCTGCCAGGAGTGGACACATACAACACAAACATACAGTGAGACCCCAGACTCTCCACTATCAGCATGCGAGGCTATCATCTGAAGTCTTCTTCGTCGTGCACCACTCATCGATTAAAGCTTATAGTAGTGCTTCAGGGACAGGTGACCATCTCCCTTACATACACCTACTCTCTTAGATAATAATAATAATAATAATGTTTATTCCCAACTTGTCGGTGGCATGCCGTCTGGCATGAGCATGCGTTTACAGTCAGAATGGGGCATTACTGAGGGATTTGCAGGTAGTGTTGACTGCGCGAAAAGAGGACAATGTCACAAACAGTGGGAGGTACTCGATTAAATAATAATAATAATAATAATAATAATAATAATAATAATA
>NW_008751827.1:302552-303432 GCF_000715545.1 Opisthorchis viverrini | reverse complement strand
GAGAGAAAGTGTGTGCTTGAGAAATAGTCACCAGTCCCCGTAGCACTGCTATCAGCTCTAATCTGTAGGTGGTGCATAGCGATGAAGACCCTGGTGTCTACCACTGAGAGTGGTGAGTAGATGTATTCTCTGTCTGGATGACGGAATGGGCTTTGATGCGGTGTAGCCTCTGTCCTGACGAAAGCAGATACAACTAAGCTCGCTGATGTAGGTCATGGGCATTGCAGAGTATTTTCAGGCTATCCCAAGTGATCATTTATTTTTCTTTCTTTTTTTACAGATGGGAGTCCAGTTGTATAACTCTTTTTGTATAACTCTACCGAGACGAGCCCAACACCAGCAGCAACAAGCAGAAGTCAGCAGTACTTGATTGATTTCCTGTCCTGGTATCATCCAACTCACTATAATAATAATAAGGTTCATTCACAACTAGTGGGTGGCACACGGTCTGGATCACAGCTAAACTCACTATAATAATAATAAGGTTCATTCACAACTAGTGGGTGGCACACGGTCTGGCATGATCATAGCTACGCAGTCAGAATGGAGCATGACTGGGGGATTAATGGGGGTGCGGAATGCATAAAAAGGGCATAGTGTCATAAACAGTGTGCAGTAACGGTATTTTCCTCAGCTTAGTTCTCGGTCTAAGCCTCCCAAGCTGGAGTTCACGTGAAAACAACCACCAAAGGTGCACAAGGTCTATTGATGCCCAAAACGAAGTTAAGAACAGTTGTACAGCACTTCGTATATATAGTGTAAGCGGTTATAACTTTATGGAAGTTCTGACGCGTTCTGGATGCGCCATTGGCAACCTGCATTTGGCCAATACTGGGTCATGATTGGCTGTTGGGTCCAGATTGTTGACCAATCAGATCTC
>NW_008751827.1:286398-302511 GCF_000715545.1 Opisthorchis viverrini | reverse complement strand
GAATTCTGGGTCAACCTTGTGCGAGCCAGGCTTCTTGGCTGTAGCAACGCCTAAAGACGTGCGGTATAACGGGATCCGTGTGGATTACTGCCCAACACCCCCCCTTGAAGTTTGTTGACGTAGCTTCGAAGCCAGGTTTCACTTGCCGTGGCCTCACTGGCTTGCGGATCCTGTCTGTCCAGCGTCGTGGTTGTAATCCGTGTTCAAGCAACTGATTAATTTTCTGGGGTGGTGCCGAGATCGAATGTGTCCGAAAGCATTTCTAGACTCATATCACTCGGTCCTGTAGGTAGGATCTGCGCATCTGTCGACCGGATTTGGTTCGCGTGGCGTATCCACTTGGCTGGACCAACTCGAATCTCGTAGAGCACTTTGCCGCGCCGGCGAAGGATGAGTCCTGGGGTCCACGTA
Source organism: Opisthorchis viverrini (assembly GCF_000715545.1). Taxonomy (NCBI): domain Eukaryota; kingdom Metazoa; phylum Platyhelminthes; class Trematoda; order Opisthorchiida; family Opisthorchiidae; genus Opisthorchis; species Opisthorchis viverrini. Next base: position 302,100 of record NW_008751827.1, on the reverse strand, counting down.
GGGTGTCTGCCGCTGTAGTCACGATCCAACACTCTCTGGCCTTCGCTGAATGCGCGCGCAGTTGCTCCATGATGCCGGTTGAGCTGTTCCTACATTCTGGTGTTGCGGTGACCAGCCTGCTTTGTTTGGGGCCAGATAGTGTCATACGGTGTTCGGAGCCTCCTTCGGAACAGTGCCTCTCCTGGCGATACTCCACCAGGTGAGTTGGGGTCTGGCGTCGCTCGATATTCCAGCAGGAACCTTTGCAAAATCCCTTCCGTTGGTCCCTCCCCCTGGACTTCTGAAGTGCCCGCTTGAGAGTGTCAACAAAGCGTTCCGCTTGGCCGTTCGACTGTCGATGAAACGGCGGCGAGCGTATATGCGTTATGCCATACTCCCGACAAAAGTGTGCGAACGCCGACGACGTAAACTGACTGCCGTTGTCGGATACAATATTCTCCGGCGTCCCAAAACGACTGAACAATCGCCGGAAGTTCCAGGACTGTAATGGCAGTTGTGGGGCTCTTCACCGGAAAAATTTTCGGCCATTTGCTGTAAGCGACGACCACGATCAAAAAGTGTTGGCCACCCACTGGACCTGCATAATCGATGTGAAGACGAGACCAGGGTTCGTTCGGTTGTGGCCGGGAGCGTAGGTAGGTTTTCACCGGTGACTTGGATGCTTCAGCGCACCGCAGGCAAGATTTCGAGACTTGCTCGATTTGGGAGTCCGTCAAAGGCCAGTAGACATAACTCCGAGCAAGGGCCTTCATCCTGTTTGTTCCCGGGTGCCCTTTATGGAACTGATTCAGGACGGCTGGTTGTAACTTCTTTGGGATGACCACACGTTCTGAAAACAACAGGCATCCATCGGCTAGTGATAATGCGTCACGCCGGTTGAAGTAAGGCCTTAGTTCGTCTTTTTGGCAGGTACGCGGCCACTGATTGCGATGGTACTTTATGACTTGCTGCAGCACAGGGTCTTGATCGGTAGCCTGGCGGACCATGTCGGCAGTCACTGGGAGGATGCGAACAGCTTCGGAAACTACGTGGTTAACCTCTGGTTCCAAGGCAATTGTTGCGATCACGGTATCTTCTGGTTCTGGCCTGCTTGAATCAATGAGTCGGGACAGTGCGTCGGCTTGTCCCAGGCTGGTAGTGGACTGGTATTTTATCTTGAAGTCGTACCCCAGAAGCAGAGTGGCCCATCGCTGGAGCCGGTTGGCAGTATATGCCGGAATTCCTTTCTTCGAGCCAAACACAGCAAGAAGTGGCTTGTGATCGGTCAGTAGGGTGAATTGACGGCCGTAAAGCATTTTATGAAACTTCTTAACGGCAAACACGATCGCCAAGGCTTCCTTTTCTATCTGACTGTAGTTGCGCTCGGCTGAAGTCAGGGATCTGGCCGCATGTGCAATGGCTTTCTGGCTGCTATCTGGAAATACGTGTGAAATCACTGCGCCAATTCCATAGTTCGAGGCGTCCGACGCCACAACAATTTCCATCGATGGATCGTAGTGTGTGAGTAGCAAATCGGAACTTAGCATGGATTTGACAGAGTCAAAGGCGCGTTGACATTCTTCTGACCATGTCCACTTGTGGTCCTTGGTAAGTAGCTGATTTAGTGGGCCTCGAAGGCGATGCATGGCAGGCAGGAACGAACTGTAGTGACTGACGAGACCGAGGAAAGACCTGAGGGACGCCACGTCTGTGGGTGCTGGCATACGTCTGATCGCTTCAATGTTCTCCGGGTCTGGACGGCGGCCATGTTCGTCAATAATGAACCCCAGGTACTTTATCGACCGCATGAAAAATGTGCATTTCTCTCGGCGCACTTTGAAGCCATATTCTTGAATACGACTAAGCACGTAATCAAGGCGCTGCCACAGTTCGTGGGGATTGGAACCCATGACAATGAGGTCATCCAAATAGGCGGCAACGCCTGGTGCATCCTTCAGCATCGTATCCATAATCTGTTGAAATATGGCCGGCGCTACTTTGACACCAAATGGCAGTCGAGTGTACTGGAACAGACCTCGATGCGTATTGATCGTGAGCAGTTCTCGGGATTCTTCCTCCACTTCAACCTGGAGATACGCATCGGCCAAGTCAATCTTTGCGAAACATTTACCCCCATTCAGTTTCGCGAACAAGTCGTCTGGGAGAGGCAGGGGGTATTGATGGGTATCCAGTGCCGCGTTGAGACCGGTGGAGAAATCTGCGCACAACCGGATCGTCCCGTTAGCCTTCTTTACCAACACAATAGGTGCGGCCCAAGCCGAGTAGTTGGTCGCTTGGAGAACACCCGCCTTCTGAAGTCGGTCCAGTTCTTGGTCGACGATAGGCAAGGCTGCGTAAGGCACTGGACGTTTTGGCCTGAAGACTGGCTTGGCACCAGGGAGGAGGCACAGTCTGGCTTTTGCTTTTGTACACCGTCCAAGTTCGTCAGTGAATACAGACGCATAACGTTGTAGGAGGTGCTCAAGTGAACGCTTCGGCAAGTCAATTTGTCCGGGTGCTGCGTGTATGCCGTTGCAAATAGAGTTGATTGGTTTATCCAGCAGGTTTAGCTTTTCGATCCAATCTAGCCCCATGAGATCAAGTTTGGGGCATGACGTCAGGTAGCAGGTGGCTTGTGCCGTCGAGTCCTTGAAGTTAATGAGGCAGTCCACTTCGCCAGTCAACTTCAGTTTGCCACCGGAAGCATTACGGGCCCAGTGATCAGTCGGCTTCACATATGGCTTACCGATTCGCTTCCACGTTCGTTCACTGAGCAGCGTGATATCGGAGCCAGTATCAAGTTGCAACCGAACTGGGATGTCGTTGATACGAACCGTCACGAACTTCCTTCGGCAAGCAAAATCAACTTTGAATGTTGCCGTCACCGAGTTGGACCGCGATTTGTGGGCTGCACGGTGGTGTGCGGGTGGCTGCAATCTTTGAGATCGACACAAATCTTCTTTGTGGCCGCGACGACTGCACCTGGAACATTTGTGACGCCTGAACCGGCAATAACGAGCAAAATGCCACTCACCGCAATGCCAGCAACTCGTGGGAGGCTTACCCTGTCTTCGATCGGGCTTCTTGTCGGATTTCCTGGGCACGCTGTAGTTGATTGCCTGTACACAGCTGCTTGAGGTCACAGGTGACTGACCGATCATAGCCGTGTCGTGCTTCAGGTTGATGAGGCGTTGGCATTCAGTGGTGAGGCTCTGCAACGTCATTTCGGCATCCTGTTCAATTCTGTTAAGAAGCCGGGTTCTGATGTCAGCATCATGGGATGACTGGAGACCGGATACAAAAATGAGGCACATAAACTGATTCTCCGTCATTGAGCTGAGCTTGCTCGCATCGCATTCTCGATTGACAACACCGGCTAACGTGATGAAATCCTCATCATCTTTCTTGGCCAACTTTAGGCACTGGTAGCATGAACAGTGATGAACCGTTCATGCTCCGGTGTGCCGAGTTTTCTCAGCAATAGTCTGACTTCCCATCCATCATCAAATTTGGAAAAATCAGTCTTGAACATGTCTTTATACCGCTTGAACCAGGAGTCAAAAGTGTGACCAGAAAGAGGGTCGAATGTGAACTGCGTAATCGAGGCTGCGGCTGCATCAGTTGAGGGAACAGGAGACTCATCAGTACTGACTGCTGCTGTCTGGATATGCAGTTTCTGGGTCAGTGACTCAATGAGCTTTAGTTGCGCTTCTTCAAACTGCTTTTGTTGCTGCTGAGCAAATCCGATTGACATCGTGGGTTCCCGTTCGCCAATTGTAGTAACGGTATTTTCCTCAGCTTAGTTCTCGGTCTAAGCCTCCCAAGCTGGACCAAAACTGGCGTTCTGGCCAAAACAGCCACTAAGGGTACACAATGTACATTAACGCTCAAAACCAGGTCGAGAACACTTGTACACAACGCGTCGCATATATAGCGTATGCAGCGACAACCTGGAAATTTTGACGCCATTAGCAAACGGCATTTGGCCAATACTGGGTCATGATTGGCTGTTGGGTCCAGACTGTCGACCAATCAGATCTCGTCTTGATGCCGGACCGACAAGCGACCCGAATTCTGGGTCAACCTCGTGCGAGCCAGGCTTCTCGGCCGTAGCACCGCCTAAAGACGTGCGGTATAGCGGGATCCGTGCGGATTCCTGCGTAACACCGTGAGGAATACCCGTTGACCATAATAATAGGTTATTTCCCAACTTGTTGGGAACAATGTGCATGAGGTCTGACGAGTTCAAAGACATTCATGTGACATAAACTAAAACTGAAAAGCATTGGCGACTATGGGTGACCTTGGGCGGTTAGTTAAATGGCCGGATTCACAAAGAGCAAAAGTGGAGATGGGAAGGGGATAATTCAAATTGAGTGCACGTGGGAAGTTTTGTCTCAAAAATGTGGTTTAATCTGAAGGTGAGCAGACTCACCGGTTGCACTGTTGTAGGGAATCAGTTGCAGGGCTTTTGCAGGTTTGATGGGGGCAAGTTACCAATATATAGGACGACCCGAACCCCGTATACGGATTTGATCCTGTGAAGGAGGCAAGCCGAAACTGCAGCAGAAAAGCCAAGCTAGCCAAATCTGAGCGAATATTCATTGGGTGCGGAAGAGCTCATCCCACAGACGGTTTATGGACAGCTCCGTAACGGTCGTCAAGGGTCGGATAAGGGATACGCAGTTCCGTGGCAGCTGGTTCTGAGTGAGACGGAGGTTGACACAGGGAATCATGCAGATGAAGGCTCACGGATATTTTCCATTTTGCTGGAGGACCGTGTGAGTGTAGACCAGGCGCCAGCCAGTTTGATTGAATAACAGTTCTAAGGGCGGTTGGGCAACTGCAGTCGAGGATTGAAGCTTGGGAAGTGGAGCGACAAGAAAGTAATAGAATGGAAGCGATAGCGCGAGGCGGGTGTTAGTAGGCATGAGATATAACAGCGTCGGTAGAAGAAAATCTAAAAGCACCAAGCTTAATGGATCCAAGAACGATGAATACGTTTGCTCATCTAGAAGCCAAGTACTAGTTGGGCCAGAGTAGGTGCCTGGTTTTAGGAAGGTGGAAACTTTGTCGTCGAGCTAGCTAGAAGGGGGCTAGCTGTTGGACTAGTTGAGAACGGACGGTATTTTTTCGCCCACCAAAGCGTCATGGCATCGGCTCCTTGATGTGCAGAAGGAGGGGTTAATGTGCACAGTGACAGTGGACAAGCAAAAAGCAGACAAGCTACAGCCTCCTAGATAATTGATAAGAATAGTAGCTTAACTGAGGTCTACAACATCAGCCTAACAGGAAAGTAAGATTGAGGATCACCAGTCGCCGAATCAATGCTGTCAACCCCAGAAAACGCACGGTGCGTGGCAAAAAACAGCCTTTAATCGCTAGTTGTGACTGTAATCAGGAAATCATAAGTTGTTGGCATTTTGTGCATATAATCGCCCTAGATAACAAGAGGGAAAAACATGTGTGCTATGTTCGGATGATGATGTAGACCAAGGGTAGTGTGACCCCACCACGACGAAAGTGGCAACGCCTTGTACGTCGACGTTAGCCGTGAGCCTCACAGGTATTCTGAAGCTATCCCATGCGTGAACGTCTTTTTTAATATTCTTTTATTATTATTTTCTAGAACGAACGGGAGGACAGCTGACGTCCGCAAGGCGTTGTGGAGCAAGCGACAACCACAACAAGGCCAATCCAGCTATAGGCAAACAGCAACGCTGTTTTTTTGGGTTTCCTGAATTGGGCACAGTTGCCACACCAGTACTTTCTTGCAATACATTTTTTGCTATGCCTTATTTCCATGTAGTAGGCATGAATCGCAGGCATAAGTAGAGTGGAAGCACGTTTCCCACCAAGGTAAATAGCTTGCAACCATGGACTAAGAGGTAACGATGCCATATGGATTGAATGCATAGACCCTATCGTGGGCGGCAACTCATAACTGCGGAGTGTTTCCACGGTCTTTGTGCAGGTTATTTTTAACAGCTAAAATTGCCCTTCACTTGTGGTTGATGCTTTGTAGTAAATTTCAGCAATCTCACGGCTACATATCCTTGATTGGCCAAGCGCTAAACTGCCATGTTACAGCAGTAAAACTGCCGTTATGTTATGAATCGCTAATTAGCGGGCACTGCTTCCCATATCACAAGTATGAATATAGGTATAACAAGCTTACGCGATAATCCTTGATCAAAGGCGATATACAAACTCAACTTTTTCTTTGAGACGCAGGTTTTTGACAGAATCTGATCGTAACGCTCTGTTTAGCTCTGATCTGCGCCTTAAAGCCAAAGGAACCCACATCCGAAACACAAATATGCCCGCAATCTTATTATTGGTTATTTTCTGTCTCTGCGTATTCCCTGGGCTCTTCTTACAAATCTCACGGCTCAAGGAAGTACATATCCCAGCCTTTTTATCTCAAACGTGAAGTAGTTACGGGGCTGTTAGAAAGCCGAAATGTATCGGCAAAATCGTGGCACGACACTGCCACACTCAGTTTGCTAGCATACTCGGAACAAATGACTTTCCTCTTTTGAAGGTGCCTTTTTCCTTACCCACCTGTAACTGCAATCAAACGCCTAACCTGGCCACAAAAGTCATCTAGACGCGTTCATTCCAACTTGCTTAACCTGCCGTTTGGATCCGAACTCTCGGTGACTTTCATTCTCCCTCCATTTTGTGCATAAGCATTAATTCCCTCCCCCCAAGTTATTTTCACACGCAAATTCACTCCAACAATGACGTTAATAATTCTCTTGAGTTTCACTGTACACCTGTGCTCTGGGATTCCTGCTACCATTTATCCATATTGCTAGTTCCTACACTTCATCATCCCCACTCACACTTTTTGTGACCCTTGCCGTGATCTAAACAATCCAAGCCGGAAAACTCCTCATCGATGGTCTTAGGCTTTATATCAGATTAACCTGCCAGATCGTGGCACTTCTGCGGCCGCACTTGATCCGTTGTTCTGGATCCCCATTTTTCGCAAATAAAGTTTGTTTAATCATGAACCAGAGAGGATTCCCCTTTTCGCCTTCGTTTGTTTGGTTTACACCCGCCACCCTCAAATCTTGTCGATGTGGTCATGTCCCAGCTCGATATGTTCCCCAAAAGAAAGCCATATTCCTAGAAACTTTGTTTTTCCTACTCATACTGGTCTCGGCGTAATAAAGTCAACGTAGGATAATGCCCAATGTTTATGACAGTCTAGTTTGCGAGCGACATCCAGTTCCCGCAAATCCCACCAGTCGTGCTTTCGTTCTGAGTGTAACAGTATAGTCGAGCCCGACGATACACCGCCTACTATATGTGACTAAACATGATTATTATTAGATACAGTTGCCATCAGCTAGATTTAGGGACGTGACCTGTTTACTGGGCGCTTGTCATTTGTCCATTCCTGCTTGAAAGGGACTAGAGTTTCAGCCTGTTACAATTTTTACTTCTGTGCAGCACCACCTTCTATCTGACCGCAAAGAGACTACAAGTTACCATATTATATTACTATTATTATATCAAGACAATATCTTGATATTGTCTAGAAGTTTGTTCTAAAGCAATTCAACAAGATTTTAAACTATCGCTTCAACAGTGAGACGCCTCGGCATCCAACTATCGGCGTCTAGGCTTGTGAAAAAGGCTCTGGTATACAGTGGAGATTTAACTTCAATGAGGAAGATGAATAAAACTCAAGGCCAAAGCAAAGCTTTGCATCATTTGGATAGAAGGCTGCAGCACCTTGAGGGGATAGACCTTTTTGAAGAAAGCTCACTCCTGGTGTCTGTCTTAGCTCTGCCATCAGCGTTCCTAAATGGTCTAAAAGTATTGCGAAAGATTGGCGGAAATATTGTCGTTGTTCAAAACTCAAGAAAACTACAAAGCGTTAAAATTTACTCATTGCTACGTCATATTTTCTTCAGATTTATGGCTGTAAATGCCGGCTTCGATACCGGTTTTTTACCTTTCAGAGTCAGTTGGAAAATTGATTACATAATTAAAAGTCAAAAACACTGTGTATAACATAAAATACACAAATATCATGGCGTGCACTGACTTCATTAGTGCTATAAAGAGCTTGCTTGCATACCCTTCAAATCAGTGAAAATAAGGGCTAGTATATAAGGCACTTCGTACAAAAACGATAAGCATCACCTGAGAAACACTGCAGAATCTGACAAGTCGCCAGGTTCTTTGGCTATTACATACTTGCTCTTACAATACCTGTATTCTTGAATTGCGATTAAGGTACCAATGCTGTAGGCTTACTGGGTCAAAGTCAACAACTGCGGGGAAACTAAAGGTCGTCACATTTGTCACGTGTCCTTGCTTCCTGTGGCATACGGTAGTTTCTGGAACGGGCTTTTGCTATTCCCTGGCATAAGTGATGGCAGCATATGCATGCACCAAATTCATTAGTTATGGCGAAAGATGTGAAGTTGAAATACTTCAAAATTTTATAACTGAGGAAAGTACACTCAACCAACATTTATATGCCAGGTACCTTTCTGCTAAACCTGCAACTCCAAACTCAAATGCTCCTATAAAATGCACATGAAAACCCTTGAAATGTTGAATAACATATGAACAAGAACTCCATCTCAAATGGACCATAGGCTACGACGCAAAAGTTGGAACCTACACAGATACCTCCATAGCTGACAACTGTATTTCTTCAAGGGCCGATTGCGTGCTTCATCTGGCGGCTCAAAAAATTTTTTTCTCATAGTTTTAGACCTGAGTGTACCAAACCACGTTGATCATCCTTGAAAAGGTTTTATTTCAAAGTTTCACGTCGCCCAACCCTAAAGAGTTTGTGTGCTTATAAGTGGATGTTGCTAAACAATCAAGTACCGACAAGAAGATGTCTTAGAGCTTTATTAGCCCCCCCTGTGGTTTACACGTAAATCTGCCCCGTTTTTGGAATAAGACGCTTTTCAGCATTACGGGAAAATTTCACGTAATAGGAAAAAGTTCAGAGCTTCAGTGCTGTGAAATAAGACTGAAAATCAATGGAAAATAGGTGGATTGACTAAACCCTCGTCTGTATCTCGTGTATTACCTACACTAAAGGCAATGAAATGACGCAAAATTTAGCCTTCCACTAACCGGAAAAACCTAGACCCTATTTGATATACCAGCATCCTGACAGTTTAGCGGCTCGCGAAGCGTCCCAGGACTTCTCATCTTAAGTACCACGGCAGATATCGAAGGCGTTTCAGTCTGCTTTTCAAACACCTATATTAAACTTGATGGACGCCGGATGCGCCATTTTGACCCAGAGATTCTGTACCGGCTAATGATTTATACGCCGATTTGTGGCTCGATGTCTTCGGAAATGCCGTGTCACCTATAAGACACTCTCAGCAATCTTTAACTGGAATTCAATTTTCCAAGTGCCGTCTGAAATATGCACTGTTGTGTTTCTGGTCTGTGCCAAAAATGTTTTGAACTTTTCTCTGGCAGATAGAGATCTGTAACCGCTCCGCGCATCAGGTCTTGGTAACGCCACAGTGCAATACGCCAAATCTAGTACCTTAAACAGCAGTAGTTATAATAAACGTGTTTATCTGCTAGAAACCTGACGCTCTTGTTTCTACGTGGCGAAAATTTGACAACCGTTATTTTATTTCATAAAATTATCTGCATTTAACAGGTGTTCGTCGGCTACGTGCGGTGGCGAAACGGAGCCTACATTATGCAGTAAAGGCAAGCGGTTTCGGCAAGGATGACAGCCTGTCGAGTACCCCTTCAATGGAATAAGTAGAATGAGTAAAATGAGCGATGTGGTTCTATTTTAGTTATTCAGAAAACACATCGTGCTGCACTCAGCCTCTGAGCAGCAGATTGGTTGATCTAGCTTGAAGGAAAAGAGAACTACCAGTCATGATCGGTAAACTGCCGAAGTTGATAGGTGGTGGGACAGTAATTTCAGAATGATGCTCGTGGCTCATGGCCTGGATTTCTGTTACTACAAGACTCACTGGTAGCAACGTTTAAATGCTGTGCAAAGGCACATTCCGGAAAATTGGTAACTTAATCTAGGAACGCAACGATAAGGAAGGAATCAGGTGGGTCCTGTCATCACTTTGGTATAGTCCTTTGTATGATTCGGTGTATTTTGGTGCTTATAAATGCTATATGAATGATTGATACTGTATTTGTTTGTCAGTTGCATACTGTGACATTTAATCGCACAATAAGGTAACGTTGATCGCAATCAGTTTTATGGTTCGAATGTTTGCGCGGGATAGGCGCTAGCTACTGCCATAATTTGATCAGCGGTGGCTGAGGGGAAAATATTATTGAGTTGTTGTTTAGTCATCGTTGGCAGGTTGGGAACGGCGATCAATCGGCAGTGCCTTGAGATATAATTTGGTTGGACGGGTAGATACTCTTTAAATATCTCAGGTTGAAGGTGGACTGTTTGTGTTTGTAGCAGGAGGTGCCATGGAAAACCAGTCCGTTGAAAGTTTTTCCCATTGAGTGCGTTTGAAAACTCTTTGTAGGAGTGCAAATATCACAGAAGCCGGTGGGTGTATATCTGTCACAAAAGCCCGTCGGCTCGTGTCAACTACTTCCGATAATGCTACAGAATCACACGATTTCTGGCAGTGCATTTTAGCGGCTTACTTGGGTATCCTGGAGCATTTGACCAGATACCTCACATGGTCATAATGCGAAAACATCCATCTTCTCCTTGAACGCATCTTCTTGAATTTTCTTGGATATTCATTGACTGTTACTCAATTGCAAGCAAGTGCTGCAAGTGCTGCTGCTGTAATACATGTCGCATTTCAAGAGGTGTGAAGCGGCTTTACGAGAAGATGCCACTCACATGCCTCATTAAATATATCACCGTACACCAGAACTACCACGCCGAATTAACCATGGCTCTATTGTCCTTCAACAGAGCGTGGCACCTACTCACTCAAAGCCGTCATACTTCACCGCATTTTACCCAGCTGAAAGTTCCTGAATATCGTCATGCGCTGTAAGATCATTCTGTGTCGTAAACTTGGCTGTTCTTCTTTCGACAAACATCTAGCCTCATCCTCCAAAGCCCCCTCCAAAAACCGTCACAGTTCGTCTGCTTCCTCATCAATCTGCATCTTTGGAAAGTCGCCTACTTTTTATCCAAAAGCTGTACCTTTATTTCCTCGTTACGCATTTGCTACACGCGGACTAAGTTGAAGTCTCTGTTGCTCAAGCGCCCAGAATTTTTGTGGCCCTTACTAATTTTAGTTTTACGCTGCCCAATTTTATCTTAAACACGCTTCAGTGATGCTGTTCAGTTTTCCAACAATAGCAGCTTCCAATAGCAAGCTATATTCCGCCGGTAACAACATCACAATGCTCCCCATATTTAAATCGCAGTGGCATGAGCTTGCCTGTTTTGGCGCGATTTTGTCTGCGTTTAAACACCTCCCTTCTTTACACAGCTGTCCTGCTTTGCTGCATTTCTAAAAGCCCACTCTTGGAAATTAATGTGCTTTTTATGAATGTACTGCTGTGATCGCGCCGGAAGTTATGCCATCCAGCTGCTTAAAATAAATATTATTGATGACGGGTTCGCTGTTCTTGGGCATTGGTCGTCTGGGTTTAACCATCCCTGACTTCCGCATGACAAATTTTTTTATTTGGTGAATCACCTGTCCAGAAACACCAGGCTGAGTTGGAGTTCTTTAAAGCTAGTCAGTTTGTTGCAACACAAAGGTTGAAACACCCACAGCACAGGCAGCGCTTAACAGTGATAGACGATGTCCCCTTTGGCCTCTGCGGCGCAACGTCTAACCTGTTGACAGCTTGTAACTATGAGATAGAGTACCATTTCAGGGCTGTTGCTGTGATGCTGGGCTTTGCATGTCATGTGAAAAAATTTTGCGCAGGCGTCCAGGGGTTGAGTGCTCTAGGAAATACCATGACTTAATTCAGTTGCCGGTGCATCCCTTGAGGGCAATCACTGCTATTAAACTATTGCCTGAATAGCATGATACGGTGTGGATTAGGGCCAATTTATGGAGATCCAGGGCTCCCCTTCCAGGGTTTCTGTTTCCCAGAAAACTGCTTAGTTTCCCAACACACTGAGGGCGGTAGCTGAAACCACAGTAAATTCACATACTCGTTAGATAATGCATTTAAATCGCATGCTTTGCTCCAACCAAGCTGACGCTCCTGTCCTTATTCGTGGCCAACTACACCGACGAGGCTGGTGAATATCCGCACAACCAATAGCTTTGCACTTTTACCGAAGACTTTGATACGCTGTTTCTTGCTAGGCATTGTTGGGCACCAACGAATTTTCACAGACATTAGAATTCGAGATCTCTGACTTTGAAGCACTGCCACGAAATAAGAGCCTTCCAATCGGGTACAGCGGTTAATCTTGATAGTTTTTCTGGGATATTAAACGCTATCGGGTATATAGCCAAATTTTGCGATGAAAACAAGTGTAGTCTGCGGTGGGCTGCTCCGGTTAGTAACGCGGCCGAACTACCTTATGCTCAAAATTCTTGGCATCCACTTACGCATTTCCTTACTGCCATGGTTACATCGCTAAACGAACCCCCACATTCCTCGGATAGGAGGGCATTGCCAACTAGAAGGTTTAACCGCCCTCACGCTCTCTCAGGGCTATAGAGGAATTATTTCTGACACCACGAATGAATCGGGACCAAGTAGGTACAGCTAAAAGCTTCGCACCCACTCACAGAGAACCGAGCTTCCCTGCTACCGCCGTGAACCCATTTGTGGTGACCTTCCTTTGTCACCCAAAAGGGCAGGCTAGAGCAGTCGTAACATTTGAATTGCCAGGGTGGGCGGAACAGAAATACGACAGACGACACAGGCGTTGCAGCAACATCCGCAGTACACAACACGAGATGAAAGCATGCTCTACTCTCTCGGCAACTAGCACCAGGTATAAGCTGAACGAAATACGATTCTCCCACACACTACATTCCCGATGCTGTTCAGCGTCGCCTGGGGAAAATTGTGGGAACCTACGCGAGTAGCCTTCAGCCTGCTGTGCCTGGTTATGTATAGGGAAAGGAGGTCCGGTAGGTTTAAGCGCTGAAAAGGCTGGAGAAAATCTTCAGGAAAATCGCCACATCAATTTCCAACGCCGGCACTTAGTTGCCGTTCAAACGAAAGGAATCCCATGGGTTTGGTGCAGAATAACATGAAGCCAGAACTAGCCGCTTGAAAAACCCCGAGGTCTGTGAAAGAAGAGGCACCCATTTGGACAATTAGAGGTCCACGGACAGCGGTGATCAGCCATAACTTACGACACCCCTGACCATCCAAGGTTCGCCGACTTTGTTCTGAAATCCGAGTCTTAGCCGTCAAATGGGTGCCGAAAAATGCGGCGGTTGCAAGCTTCGGATATCCGTTCACCGAAATTATGCCAAAGGCGCCCACTGATAGAACTTAGCCCAAAATCTAAAAATCAGATAATTTAGCCAAGACGAGCACAACCTTTACAATCACGATACTCCTAGCATTGGCTAACTTTTCTCCTTAAAAGTCCTCGTTAAGTCGAATCGACCCAAAAAAACACGAGGAACGACGTTTACAACAGTGATATTTGATAAGCTAAGATCGCTCACCAAACGTGGTTGAATAATATCTCATTCTGGGTGTGTCCAGTTGATAAACAGTCAGTGGTCACTGAATTAATCTGGCGTGCAAAGCTAAGGTCCCATAATCAGTGGTGAGCTTAGATACGGTCCTAGCAGTTATGATAGTCACAGTCCACAGTACATTAGGGTCGCGACGGCGCGAGACCGTCATTTGCTGCCGGAGTAAACTATCGTGCACTTTTAAGGTTTTATTGCCGGTGGGTACTTATTTCTTGTGATTTTCATACGACCAACCACCTGTTAGCTATTACGTTTCTGTTCTCTTGGAAGGACTCGAAAATCTTTGGTATGCCCTAATTATAAGGGACGGTCTCTCGATAAGATGCTTTTGATGCACTTACAATCCGTCTGCCCCTGAGATTAGGAAGTAGTGGAGGGCTTGTTGCGGGAATAGTTCACAACATGAATTTTTTAGCGTTACACTAGACGAAGCTCTACGGTCCTATTATTAGGGTCTTGGAGACTTGCTGTGCGTAAATTAATCTATCCCATCACATTCTGTGGGCAAAAGAGATTCGGACTTGATTAAACAATCATATGGTAAATATATGTTAGCAATCGTATTCACGTTATTACGGTTCCCATTATCCGCACAATGAAGTGAAGTAAAACTTTCTACTCCAAAATGTTGCATTTTGTGGCGTTTCTGCTCAAACCGAAAACCGTCCTAATCTAGGCTTATGTTTTTGCAGCTCACCAAAGTTCATTGTTCACTGAAGCAACCATGACTCTAGCTCAAGAGACTTGTGGGATAATTTCCCAGCTTTACCGAGACCCTGAGATGCCTAAACGGGGCTCGAATGTTTGGAATGGTACTCTCAACTCAATTGTCGGGTCGCTTTATTGCATCAGGGTTACGTCGTGGCTTTCGACAATTCAACTCCATTGTGCGAATACTGAGTTCCCGTTATCACGAATTTGCCACGCTTCGATTCGAAGGTGTTTGGTAACCTCATGAGTTCACCCACTGAAATAAACACCTGAAAGCGAGATGTCACTGAAACACACACTCTAACCAAACGCCTCAATGCTCAAGAGAATTTGGTACCGGTTTTCGCGTTGTGCTCGGTGCTCGCCTAAATGTTGGGACAACAGCGAGGCCGTCATTTCGCCCAATCACATGTGAGAAAGGCGTAATGGCCATTCACCCGTGAGCTAAGTGTAGTGAGACCAGGCACCAGACGGATTTCCAACATACTTGTCAACAAAGCCACCAGTGGGTCTCTGATATTAAGAAGAAACGATATTTTAGAGTGCATGCGAGCGCCTATGATAGGCATTTGCAGGATCTTCAGAAGGTCACTTGAATCGATTCGCTAAGAGTGAATTTCTGTTCAAGGATGTATTTTTTCGGCGTGCAGTTCAACAGGAGGGCCTCTATTCATTCACTCGGCCGACTTGTGAGCTGGTCACTCCTGCTGAGAGATGTATGGGACCAAATCAGAATACTGCGAGACTGGAGCGTCTTGATAGTGATCTTATCCCTCGAAAAAGATGCATGGCCGTACGGTCACGGTTGCGTCGTCATCTCACCATCCTCACATGCGGCCAGGACGTAGCCTCATGGTTGGGTGTAATTATTTGTTACTAGTCCATTATTTAGTGGCGGCAATACGTATGACGATTTTTACGGTTGACTTCCGTAACGAAGATAGAATTTCATGCTACATGCTTAGAAGCCGCTGAGTAGCAGTCGGAAGACCTATTATAATCGTCAACCGTAAAATCTGAAGAGCAAACACAAACATCAAATGATCAGGTTGTGAAGGACCGAGTTAGGACCTCGTTATTTAACCAGGATTTAACAGCAAGCGTCCCACTGGCAGTTATTTAACGTATTCATAACCAGAAAGTACGGTTACGAAACCGTTATCCAGTACATAGTTCCGTAAGCAGTGAAGTTCTATAACGTAGTTAAATAACTGAAATACGGTCCTCCTGTCTAGGTGTGGGCGCCCTGGCAGTATCCCAGCCCTCGTACAACCATGACCTACACAACTAACAATACTCTCATGCCACATCGGCCGTCGCGTGGTGCCATCAGCCGGGTCGCCTTACTTGCTGCATACAGCAGGGC
>NW_008751827.1:273487-282665 GCF_000715545.1 Opisthorchis viverrini | reverse complement strand
TGATGATGATGATGATGATGATGTAGAAGAGGGAATGCGTGAACGTGTAAGAAGGGATGCGTCAGCAGTAGTAAGTTTTAGTTAACCCACCAAGCTGTATGCTGCAAATAAGGTGACCCAGGTGAGAACACTTGACGTTGGCCGATTTGGGATGAGGTTACTTATAAGTGCGCAATTCGTGGTTGTACGTGGGCTGGGATACTGGTAAGGCATCCGCACATAGATAAGAGGACGATTAAGGTTCTCAAACTCTTTGGTTCAAAAGTCTGACTAGACGGTAGCGACTTTGGCGGGAAATACAAGTAGATTACCATTTTTAACCATTCGCCACCGATGTTCCAACCCCTAACCTGGGGGATCAAGGGACTGTGTTGGCCAGTGTTGTTTGACGGGGAAGGGATCGTGGCCACAATCAGAGTACGAATGGAGAAGACCAAAGGACTAAAAGCTAGGCTTTATCTATCCAAAATCTTGACACTGCGAGCTAAACCGGTCAAAAGTGATTAAACGATTAACGGTCGTAGTTCATTTTATGATAGATTAATGTTAGACTTTGTTTCTCTGGAAATGGGATTGTGTCCGCTTTTGTTGTACCACTAACGGGTGTTCGGGATGATTCGACATTCCATTTTCCGAAGCAGAGGAGTCAGGTAGTTCCGGCTTAATAAACAAATCAGTATGAGGCTGTGATTGCTGATGTTCCGATACTCAAGCGTATCCAAAATCTAAGGAAGGTGTAAGGGTACCGTTTCTTCTATATCGTTAGGGTATCGAATATATGCGCACTCAGGGTCACACTCCAGGAGCTCAACCTTTTCTACTATTGGGTCATATCTTGAAGATCGTTTATTTTGTTGAATCAGAACTTGTGCTGGCGAAAGTAACCACTGCGGCAATGATGTGCCGACTGCGGATTTTCGATTATGATGGAACATTCCCTCATGTAGAGTTGTATTGATAACGGTTTACAACAAAGGACGAATCGAACTTCTTGTAAGACGGTTTCCCAATGACTGGCTTGGTGTCCTTTTAGTCGTAATGAAAATGCATTGGCTCTGTGTAAAGATTGTGTTAATTCCGCACACACATGGCGTTGATTAATGACGATTCGGATGTCTTCTATGGGGACTAGGAGGTTCTCGGTATCATGCCTGTTGCTTCAGGTTCGCACAGTGTTGCGTGTAAGCGTTTTAGATCCAGGTTAGATGAACTGTCCGCACAGGTACTCCGAGAGAGCGTGTCAGCTGCTTTGTCCCCGGCACCTGTTCTTTACGTTACGTCAAAAGTAAAAGGCGGTAACTCCGTGCACCATCGTTGGATTTTGTCGTTTCCATTTAAGCTTTTTACTGTGTTGAATGCATGGACACAACTGACCGTTGATCTGTTGCAATCATGAGATGAGTCCCAGGTAGGTAATTTTTCCATTTGCGCACAGTGATATTTTTCACCGGCCGACAGTGTATATGAGAACAGTTCGACCGATCTGCCACCCTGATTGATTGTAGCGGAAATTGCAACGTCAGATGCATCAGTTTCGAGTATCAGAGGTGTTGTAACTGAGAATTAGCTGGGTGATTTAGGAGATCGATGGAACTTATCCTATCGTGTATGACAATCCAAGTACTTGAGTGGAAGACCTCAAGGAAAGAGACAAAGGACACCGGATGAAGATCAGCTGTATTACGGATAAACCAATGAAAGAAAAGGGCGTTGCGGCTCAGCTAGCTATAACAGAGGAAATGCAATCTCAGTAAAATATTACAAAAGGTTGAGTTGTTCGTTAGGATCTGACCTAACAAGGGGTATGCTGGGGTAGACAGTAACCACAGCTACATCCATCAGCTCTTTCTTGAGACCCTTGAACGCTTTCATAACAGACTCAGGGACTAGAAGGTTGTATTGTGAATGATAAGATAGATTTACTCCGGCTTAATCAATGAAAATAGTACGCTAACAAGCCAAGTACACGCTGTTATGACTTTATGTCCTTCGGGACGAGCAGTTCTTGCATGGCTCAAACGTTCGGGATCTTCCATAATTCCGTAGCCCAGGAGTCGGGGTTTAGTGGTTAAAATTGTGCTTTTATCGTGATTTAAGTTTATGCTAGGTCAAAAAAACACTGGATATCTCGACCGTGTTCCTTTTTGATCCTTTCCAGAAATCGTGATATCCACATGGACATGTGTCGCGGTAATTTTTTCAGCGCTAATCCTGCCATCTATATCGCTTTCAAAGTACGCTACTCCATTCGTTACCCAAAACGGAATTCGGGGAAATTGATAGGGAATTCTGTCAAGGGTATTCCTCAATGGGTATTTGATGAGGCACTTTCAAGATCAGGCGTGCCGTCTAGGCTTGGGCAACCTGGCAATATCCCAGCCCTCGTGCTTCCTTCGCGTGGCATGGCAGCTAGGCTTGGAAGGGTGTTACAACTGAACGTGCTGAAAATGCGACATTTGGTTATTTTACTGCTCGTATCCTCAATTCTGAGGAGAGGATAAGCGTCCATTTGCGTCCATCGGTTTGTATTTCGACTGTAATAAACAACGATTCGTTTCTCCTGTCGTTGTTCTGTCGTAACGAGCACTTACGCCCTCTACGGACGATTTAAGAGCTAATTGACTTGTTGATCCAGCAAACGATTTACTTCAACAGCAACGAAAACCTCGTCGTCTGCAGAATATTGACTTGACTTCACGGCACTGGGCTTATACCATGGGTCAAGATACGCAAACAATGTGGGAGTTTTTATTTTGGCAGTGATCAGACCACAAAGTGATAAAAAAAGGTTTATCACCGTTGAAGGAGACTTGAAGAGATTTGTGAAGTCAAAGAACATCATGTCCAAGTAGAATATCCGAACAGAGAGCGGCATGTTTTGTATGTGTTAAAATCTTAAAAAACCGTGCTCAAGAGTGAAGCTTTTGTGCTGGATAGATGCCAGAGTGATATCAGATGACGATGGTCGTACAGGCCACTGATTACGGTGAACTACGTGTTCGGAAATGAACTTTTCTCTCAGCATTTACTCCCAGTAATCTTTTTTATCCATTCCAACTTGTCATTTCTAGACTTCTGGACTACTGCTGATGCATGTCAGCACAGGATCGTGAGGCTCAAAGCACTGACGAGGACTATCAAATTATCGATGCATCATGTTTTCAAGTCGACACGCAGGAACAAGGCTTAGAATTTCACTCAAACTTACCGTGCCCTATCTGTACATCGTTCCAGAGCAACTTTATATGTGAGAAGTGCATTAAATGTGGCTCGTTCACACATTCTCGGGGTGCTGTCAGCGGCAAGTAAGTGCTTGTTAAAGTGTTCCTCAGGCGTAACAACGCAGCTGTTATTCAGATCTGGGTAACCGTCTTTTCACTGTCAATCAGAAGTATGTTAACGCCAAAGCTGTGACTAACCTTATTCAACAGGATCCGAACGCTCAGCGAGCAACTCCATCAGCGCCATAATCGTCCTAAATCGGTAACTTTACTGAACCTTTCCTTTAAACATTCCATAGACTCCTTTGGAAGAATTGAAAATACTTGCTGCATCCTTGAAGAATGCAATTTCTTTTCATACCAAAGAGAACCAAAACAGTAGTGTTTTTCATAGCTCTCCGGAGATTATTATGCGTTTTAGAGCGGAGGAACTTGGAGAAATTACAACAGCGACTACTTCGTTGCCAGACGGACTCACAAGAACTGTTAAAACGTCGTGCAGCTGTGCTAAACTTTTTGAATTCCCTAGGCCGGAGAAGATTGAAGTCGTTGAAAGATCTGGAAACTCACAACGAGCGAATTGAGCGTGTTCGAGCCAGTTATCTTCGGGAACTTTTGCATTCCCATCTTGTTGTTGATCTCTCCGTACGTGAACTTTTCTCTTGGAGCACTTTGATTTTTGGGCATAATCTGTCCGAATGGACTTTATCCTTCAGTTTACTGACCTGTGTTTCGTTTAATTTAATTTTTGCACAAACTAGCCCAAGTCTAGATGATTTGATGCTCTTTTGTTGCAGTCTTCATTGTCCGTCTGCTACATAGTTGGTAGGTATGTCAATTTGGAGCGAATGTCTGGTTGTTTCCTAGCTGGCACATCCGAATTCTACGGACGAATCACCACCAAAGTGCCACCAATCATGGTGGCACTCTCATGTTCATAAGCCAAATGTACACGATTCGCTTCAAGGGACTGAGTTGTTTGCTACGAAAACCATTAGATCTTCATGAAAGGTTCACTAGGAGAAGCTTGATTTCTTTGGTTCTAATGTCCAAGCTGGAGCCCGAACGCAGTTTGAGTGGTTCCAGAAATCAGGGAAATATATCCAACGCTTTAAATCGGCTACATTCTACAGTGCTTCAAACAACTAAATGCGCCAAACTTTCTCCGGATTTCACCAACTCTCTCTTTAATTTCTCCGTGGTTCCCAAGTCCACCGTCCATATCCACGCCTAGTAGGAACTGCGTTAGGATGCGAGCCTTTTCTACAGGTGAATGCGTGATGCACTTCTCAGGTGCTATCCGTCAGCTGTACATGTTTTTATTGTCATCGATCACAGTCTGGCAAGCAAATGAAAACAGCGGTACCCATCGTTGCAATCACTTAACCTTGTATCCATTCCGGTTCGTTTGTTGGGGATCAATCCTCAGGTCATCGTACTCCACATTCACTGTTGAAACCTATTGAATGTCTTATTTGGAAAGCAGCGCATTTTTCTTTAGGTTGGCTTCTTGAATGACTTAATGACTAATTCCGATTATTTTCAATTCCACAGCCGGATGTGGGGTCCCCTGACACATTTTCTGGATCGGGTCTGCACTTAGACAGAGAAAATATATTCATTGGTATGTGATTTTTAGTTTGACCGAACGTGTGGGGAATTTGTGTGAATCAGGTGCGAGATACGTGTAGATACAGCAAGCCTGACTTTGGTGTCAATTATGAACTGGGTTCATGTTTTTTCCTCAAAACTTGCAGTGGGATGTAGCTATCTTTCGGCAGCCAACCATTTGCTGCACCTTTTCTTGTGATGGCAACGTGATATTGGTCCAGCAGTAACCGCAGTGCTAGAGCGATTTATAATTGATTTAAGTCAGTCTGTTTCACAGTCCCACTCATAGCATTGTCCCTTACGATGAAGTGAATTTTACAGACGAATGAGAGAGAGCCTAAGTCAGCTGGTTCGTCGACGTGCCGATGGCTGTCAGACGGATCCCACCGCCTGTGTCTTCCGCTAACACCCTTAGGAAACCTGACTCTCTACAACCAGACACAAACACATGGAATTAAACAGACTAACCGAACATGGCTCGAGCATGTTTATAGGGTTTACTTAAAATATTCCTCTTGCATATGACAGTCATGATGGTGAGCCACTTCAGCGCGGAAATTGAATGGTGTACCTGGCTGGGAACTACTAAGAGTTATTTGTACTCCAGCTATCTCCCAAGGAACAGATAACTTAGTCAGCTGGACGAAAATAAACATTCCTATGTCTCCTAGATCACGGTAACAAAAAGTCGGTTAGACAGGGTTGAACTGGGATTGGGGGATCACAAATCTTTGGAAATCTCCAGCGCTAGAAAGGACACCATATTTGCATTAAACAACCTTACAAGAAGCTTCGGATCATACTGTCAATCCTGGGGGCAACCTTAACATAGCACGCACGGCAAGAGCATTCGCATTTCGGATTTGATTAATCGCCTTCAGAACGATCATAATCATGTATCCGAAAGAGTGCATAGGGGGAGAACACGTGTGTGTTACGTAGGCCAACATGTCACCCTTGAAACGATGGCTATCCAGGTAACGTCTCTCCGACCGAGTCCACCGGTCAGCATTGATCTACCCCATACAATTCAGAGTCCGGACCTGATCCGCCCATTCTGCATGAAACAGCTCTAGTGGCTTGCTTGTAAATGGTTGCCCACAGTTTTTTTTCACATGATTGTGATGAAAACACTTTGTAAAAACGTTTATTTTGTTGTTACATGGGTTGTTCGGCCGACCAAGATTTTGCTATAGTTCTGGTGTGCCTATATAAAGTAATGGGGTGTCGTCAAACAAGAAGTTGGCCGCGTGCCTATTCTTGTTCCAACAATGCATTTCGCATCATTTATCTGTTTCTATCGTTTTCAGGCCCGGAGCCACTGCTGTCCAGTCACACAGTACTGACCTACTGTATACCAGCTATTCGGGCAGCAGCTTTATTTACCGATTTGTGGATCCCAGCGAGCATCCAACAGCATCTCCAACTAGATGGATCGTTTCTTACGGGGCTGCCACAAAGGGATGATCTTGGGCGAGTATATTCAGCCGTTCTGCATGCGGTTCACATGCTGTGCTCATGTCGTCTGGTTGATGTCCGGTCGGTTTTGGAACGAGCAGGTAGAACACTACCACCCAACCATTCGGTGTTTAATCCTTTACTTGGACTGTTTTGCCTTGCCCGATTCACCCAGCCCAGGCAAGTTTTACCATTACAAAGTCCATGGTACAATCACCTTCTCTAAGATCCCTCCATAAAAACATCCCCCTCCACAAGGACCACTCGTCAATTCCCCAAACTTTTTTTGTCGGTGGGGAACCACCACTTTCAGGCAAAGACCAGCAAACTAAGATACAGTTTATCAGTAGCACGTGTCATGCTCTATTTGTACACGAATGACCGCACAAACCATTTTTCCCATAGTTTCTCTACAGCAAAACACGTCACGTGCATCTGGTATGTGGGTATATTTTCAGGATAAAAGTTAGGTAATCCCACTGTCCCTTCCACTCTCTACCATCTGATAATGACTGAGTTGCATGAATGAGGTGGGAAGTGATGGGGCAGCTTTCACCGTTCTTGCAGCTCATTGTCATTGGGGGCAGCTTATGCTGGATTGTGACAGGAAAGCTATGCAAGTTCTACGCGTGCACTGGATTTGGCATGCTGCTGTGTTCCAAATTTGGATGTGTTATGGCCCTTCATTCTCGAATCCAACAAACAATCAGCAGTCATCACCCTTTGATACCAATTTCTTTCAAAATACGACCAATCTTCTCTCATGAGGTGCTGTGATGTCACAACCGTGTGGCTTCGTCTTTCAGTGACGCTAGCCGATGATGTTCGTAAACAGGACTCTTTAGAATGAATTTTGACTTGGAGGATAGACAAAAGAATCTGCGTATGCTACCACCATACTATACTAACATATATCTGACCACGCTCCAGTACGTGGTTATCTTATTCTATAGTGGTACTCATAAATAAGGAAAGCAATTATCCTACAACTTACAAAAATAAATATGTTTCTGTTTTGCTGTGGTGCGGGGCAGTTAGTAGAAAACGAGAAAAAGTCGAATCAGCTATGACGGTTGAAAATAAGCAAAACGTGAGTTGTGAACAAACGAGGGATACGTAAAAAAGGGTACTTCCTTCAAAGAATGCATCCAGCACTGAAGGCTAAGGGGACTGGGTCATGTGTTACACGTGCTAGGATGAGCGCTGTTTTCGTGCCTAATTCGGAATGGCGGAATCCCAGAGATAGACTGAGGTTGACCTGGCGCAAGGGAATGAAAGGTGTTACGAAATGTTTGGGTACCGTTGGTGGCTTTCACCTTCTAGGGTGTAGTACACTTGACCCTTTCTGTTCTTGACTAGAGACGCTGGATGAGGTGGCGGGTAACCAGTGTCGTTGGCGCCCATGCACTCTGTTTCTATCCATATTGTCTGACTGAGTGCTGGAGATATAGGCACCTCGGATGTTTTTGGTAGACTAGCCCCAGGTCACCTTCCCTCCTCAATTTCTTTTTCTGTCGATTACGGGAATCAAAATGAATCTACGTGGTTGCGCGGTAGTGCGGCACCGGTGTTCTCATCTGGTCTTACTGCCAGTGATGAGGTTATGAAGACACACGAAAATGAAGTATCCAACCAGAACCCAATGGTCCTCGGCCTAAGCAGGGAAACGTCTGTGAGTACTACTATGTCCATGCGGAAGTTTTTTTACATTTCGAACTGATTTTCTCCAGATCCATCTGAGCTGAATTAAACAATTAAGTCTACAATATCGTTGCTGGCGGTACTTCTGATGGAACGGATCTACTTGGAGCAGCGTAAACCAACAACTTTAGTCACAATAGCTCTCTGAAAAAGTAATGTTTGAAAAGAGATTACGTCTATTCTAGACTTATCATGGGGTACTCATGTGAAGTGTAAGAACGACGCTGTATTTACTTGTTTGTATCAAAATAAGTAGCGGAATCGCAATGGACACAAGACCACACAAAATAGAATAAGTACTCAGTCTGTAAGCAAGCTTGTCCCTCTATGTAGGAGGCAAATCCACACAAAGACCACAACTTGCTTCCCCTGTGGGTACTTCTTATAGGGAGATGACTGTTCGACCATTTGGCAGCCAGAAGTAGTACTTTTTTTGTCCGTACTCTTGTTCAAAGTACTGGGTTAAAAGCATTCCCACGAAAGATGATGCGAATGTTGGTAGCACATGTTGTTCAGTTTATAGTTCACTGAACAATAAAGTCGCCAAACTTATAGGACGACTAGATCATTGGATGTTTCCGTTGTTGCTTCAAAACAGTCATTGAGTTAGTTGATCAGCTAGAGTATCATATGTGGTTTCTTCCTTGTTTCAAAGCCATCGCTAGAATTTTCGCTCATTCCTACTTCGCTCCTGGTCCAGGCGTAATCAACATCCAAAATGAACGCTGTCTATTAACAGGAATCCTCAAACTTGTCATGAGGATAACCCCCAAAAGTATTTAGTTATCGGTCGATTGTCAACTTCCAGCCTTGTTTTCAGACAGTTTCAAGGCAGTTCCTGATACCATGACCTACACAACTAACAATATTCTTCCTGATACCCCTACACAACTAACAATATTCTCATGCCACATCGGCCGTCGCGTGGTGCCATCAGCCTGGTCGCCTTACTTGCTGCATACATACAGTTGCAGTTCCTGATACCATAACCTACACAACCAACAATATTCTCATGCCACATCGGCCGTCGCGTGGTGCCATCAGCCTGGTCTGGTTACTTGCTGCATACAGCAGGGCGGGTAAGCGAAAATAGGCCACTGCTGACGCCTCCTTTCTTTCTCCTTCACATACTTTTTCTTCCCCCTCTCCCCACCCCATTAATAACTCTCTCCTTGTAGGCCCAGCAC
>NW_008751827.1:265965-271563 GCF_000715545.1 Opisthorchis viverrini | reverse complement strand
TTGGAAGTTGTATTAGTTCTGATTGTAGTGTGACAGATGAGGTGAATGCACGAATCTGCAAGGCTCGGGCCGCGTTTGCTAACTTTAGACACCTATGGCGTCAGAATGGTTTATCCCTGAATCTGAAGGGACGTGTTTATCAAGCTACAGTACGGGCTGTTTTGTTGTATGGGTGTGAGACTTGGCCTGTTCGAGCAGCGGAACTGAGACGTCTTCAGGTGTTCGACAATCGTTGTCTCAGAACCATAGCTCGTGTGGGTTGGTGTCGGCGAATCCGTAACGAGGACACTACAAGATATGGCTGCCAACCGATGTCAGTGGCGTTCGTGTTGTCAGTTTCTGTCCAGATTGCCTGAGTGAATGTCTGGAGGTGTAGGCACCTCGGAATGATTGTGTCAAGCTAGCACTAAGTTCCTCCCCCATCCACCTTTATTCTTTTCTCTACAATAGGGCTTTCAAATAAGTCATGGCTGTACGGCAGTGAAGCATTGGTGTTGAGCACTGATGTCATGCTGTCGTTGATGATGATGATGATGATGAGCGTAGGCCTTGCTCACCTATCGTAGACCGCTGATACAGTGGCAGACATGAAATGTACCTGATACCTACTTTTACTTTAAAGTCATTTGTATTATTCCTCCACTATGTTCGGGAAAACCGTTCACTGCGATCCGTAAGTTGCCCATAAATATTCACGTGGTCATCCGTGTTCACGCCATGTGGCCGAAAATGAGAACTCTGCAGTTTGGTAGAACGCTAAGCGCCCATTGAGCAATAGCAATGTATCTTTGACTTTAAATTTTAGGCTTTTGCTCGAATAGTTTAGAATTCCTCTATCATCCTCCTCCTCCTCATCATCATCATCGATAGCATAACATCGGTGTTCAACACCGGTGCTTCACTGACGTAGAACCATGATTTATTTGAAAGCTTATTGTGAAAAAAAGAATAAAGGTGGACGGGGAAGGGACTTAGTGTTAGCTTACTACGATCATTCCGGGGTGCCTACACCTTCAGACACTCATTCAGGCAATCTGCAAAGAAACTGACAAGAACGTTAATTACATCGGTGAGCAGTCATGTCTTGCAGCGTCTCCAACCAGGCGCAGTGGGGATCACGCGATCCTCATCCTGGAAGGTGAGTATCATCGACACCACCTGTTCTTTACGCGTGATCTCTTTCATACCCCCCTGCCAGGTCAAAGGTTGTTCACATCTCTGCTTCCGCCACTCTGAATTGGGCACGGAAGACAGCAGTCTCTTCGGCAAACATGGTTCGTCATGCGATCGGTTAAACTACATTCGGTAACTCAGTTCATTCAGAATTACTATGTGAATATTAGAACCCGCAGTTTCCTACCGTTTTGACCTTTAATCGGGGCTTCTGAAAGTCGCGGAATCTAGATAAATGTAAGTGGTCTCTCTAGAGACAGGAAACCCTATAGACACCCGGTGAGGGCTACTTTCTAGCACGTCTCGTCAGAATAGTCTTCCTATCTGCCGCATGGCACTCGTATGGGATCAAGTGTGCCAAGATACATGAAACTGGGTTCTCGAAGAATTGGATTTCTGAAGCACAGAATGAGTTAGGACCACTACGGTGATTCAGATCAACAGGTTCAAGGATTTTGACTGAAACAGAAAAGAAGATGCAATGACCCGATGAAGACCATCAAGATAATCGAAATACAGCACCCCTTTCCAGAATCGGTGCCTATCTCACTAAAGGGACAACTTTTCCCGGTCTCACGATTGTCTTTATAGGATAGCAAGCAACCAGAAAGTCTATCAGTCATGTCGTTCTTTTGACCGATCTGAAGAGAACAATGAGGACACCATTGTTGCGGGACCCTATCGAAACGTACGCTGTGAATAACTGCACTATGCGTAAGGCATAATAAAACGTAGAACCATGATTTATTTGAAAGCTTATTGTGAAAAAAAGAATAAAGGTGGACGGGGAAGGGACTTAGTGTTAGCTTACTACGATCATTCCGGGGTGCCTACACCTTCAGACACTCATTCAGGCAATCTGCAAAGAAACTGACAAGAACGTTAATTACATCGGTGAGCAGTCATGTCTTGCAGCGTCTCCAACCAGGCGCAGTGGGGATCACGCGATCCTCATCCTGGAAGGTGAGTATCATCGACACCACCTGTTCTTTACGCGTGATCTCTTTCATACCCCCCTGCCAGGTCAAAGGTTGTTCACATCTCTGCTTCCGCCACTCTGAATTGGGCACGGAAGACAGCAGTCTCTTCGGCAAACATGGTTCGTCATGCGATCGGTTAAACTACATTCGGTAACTCAGTTCATTCAGAATTACTATGTGAATATTAGAACCCGCAGTTTCCTACCGTTTTGACCTTTAATCGGGGCTTCTGAAAGTCGCGGAATCTAGATAAATGTAAGTGGTCTCTCTAGAGACAGGAAACCCTATAGACACCCGGTGAGGGCTACTTTCTAGCACGTCTCGTCAGAATAGTCTTCCTATCTGCCGCATGGCACTCGTATGGGATCAAGTGTGCCAAGATACATGAAACTGGGTTCTCGAAGAATTGGATTTCTGAAGCACAGAATGAGTTAGGACCACTACGGTGATTCAGATCAACAGGTTCAAGGATTTTGACTGAAACAGAAAAGAAGATGCAATGACCCGATGAAGACCATCAAGATAATCGAAATACAGCACCCCTTTCCAGAATCGGTGCCTATCTCACTAAAGGGACAACTTTTCCCGGTCTCACGATTGTCTTTATAGGATAGCAAGCAACCAGAAAGTCTATCAGTCATGTCGTTCTTTTGACCGATCTGAAGAGAACAATGAGGACACCATTGTTGCGGGACCCTATCGAAACGTACGCTGTGAATAACTGCACTATGCGTAAGGCATAATAAAAACGAAAATAAAATTACGAAGTTCATGATCACTTGAGTGGGGCCCTATCTAACTTCTCATCGATCGACAGAACCGCTTCAAGGCTATTGACCATCAGAGCCTTGTCAAACTTTGGTCTGCGTGGCCTGTCACATCTCGTAACCACCCTTCTAAAGGTGAAACCAATTGAATTTTTTCAATCAAATGTCACGTGACCGAGGGCGTCGAGTTTCGACTGATTTCATTTGAAGTAAAATTTGTGTCACTGATCAGGCTTGAAATGCGCTTTCAGGAATGTTTCTTTGCTTACGTCAGTGTGTGTACTCACGCTCACGTATGCACATACGCACCACCACACCACTAAGCAGTGTTGTCACCTTGATTGATGACGAAAATTTGCAACAAAATTGCCAAGCTTAGCGAACAGTTCAAACAAACACAAGCAGTTCCAGTGCATTATAAACGAGAGATTCAGCTTGGTTCCAGGCGAGTCTCCCGCAAAACCAAATTGGTTTGCAAATGAGTGTATTTTGCTAAGTTCAAACACCAATTCAACCCTGTAACGCAAAGTGCGAACGAGCAGTCTTTTGTGCTGTGCATGAAGAAGCTTTCTGGGTTGGACAAACCATGACTCGCCTCGTCATGGTTTCTTCTGATTGTCAACTTCATATTTTTAACTGAAGGGAGTTCAATGGTTTAAAAATCGAAAGCAAACTTTCAGTCCGAAGTCGACCAGTTTCCAACAGTGAAATTTCGAAGCGTCTCTCGTATAGTGCGACCTGATGAATTTCAATGCAGACGGCCTGTTTAAGCTTCTGCCTAATATTGTCGATCTAGGGGATCTCCTCAAGGCTACTGCGTTGGCCTGTGTGTAGCCGGTATTTTGGAGAAGAAAATGATGATGACGAACTCACCTACATGTCGAGATTGCTGAAGCTACAGGCTCCATGCATTCAATGCCATATTAGACATTCTTTCCTAGCACGGTTATGGAAGTGCCCAACGCATATTCGATGTGACTGGTATGGGAGGAGTATCAGAATCCACAGACAACTTACTACAAGTCTCATTCAGTTTGGAGCTCACTGGACAGATCGAGTTCTCGGATTTCCATGCATAGACTCTTCGCCTTGGGCAGCATTTTTCAGTGTATATGAATATTGTTAGTACGGTAGACTTGACGGAGTCCCTCGCATTCAGTACTATGTGGTAATTCTTCCGTACACTGACATGTACAACAGATTTCTTCGGAAATCAGCTATTGAATTCAATGACCATCCAGCTGTCAAATAAAACCTCAAATACCTCAGAACAGGGATCCCTTTTTAGGGAGGGCAGACCGTAGTTTCGTTTTGTTTGTTTGTAAACAGGATTCGGCTGTATTGTACAAACACTATATTCGGTTATCCTTCTGCGCTTATTCTGTTTATCGTATCTGCTTATGCCCCAACGAAGTGTAGCTCTGATTCTGCCAAAAACCGTTTGTAACCGGCCCCGGACTCAAATAGACCACATTGACCACCAGTTGCTGATGTTTACGCTTGAGCATTGCTCGCCTATGCAGACTTCAACCATGTGCTTATTTGTTGCCTCTTTTAATGGAGCTTTTGGCTTTACTGAAAAGACGCACTCGCTTAATTACTGAAAAATTAATAGACCCGAAAATCAGACCAATGCGGTGTAAATCACAATGTTGCCACGCTAGCCATCTAACCCGAAATTTGCAAATACTACGGATACATGCATCAAGCACATGTTGCATGTCTCAGCCGTTTGCTCGGAGGATGCATACTATTCTGTGTTGTTAAATGCATGCAACCTTGAAAGGCAAGTATACCGAAATTGACAGAGAATCCGTACGTATGACCTTCGGGTGTAAACATGCCGCTCATATTTTATGACCTACAGCATCGACCAACGGTAGGTTTACTTACTAACGATTGTTTTAGGTGAAGCGTAGCTGACGCTGGAACGTCCGTTTTGGACCTATAGATCTTAATTCTTAATGTTTTGTGAATCGTAATTCAAAATTACATGTTGGTTGGAGCCGCACGGTCAGAGTAAGCTCTCGTTAAAAGATTCTCGCAAGGTGGACGACCAGAAATAGGTTCAGATCTCGCTCGAAGAAGAACCTGCCCATGTGTTAGCTGTATGTTTTGACCAATATCGTACACTGGTATGGTAGTCGGCAAACAAGGCGTAGCCTCATGGACCACTTGTTTTATTAACTGCTTGGAGGACATCAAGAAGCTCCGCTGTCACTGCCTCTTTGAAATTACTTTTTACCGGTAAACTTCAGAGCCGAATATAGAACTGCACATAACTTGCCATTGAACATCCTTTCTTCCAACAAGTGTCAAAAATCAGGTATATCCGCAGATCAACAAACGCAGGTGCCCACTGAACATGTGATTGAGGGCTATCACCAACTAGGCATTTATGTCTGGACTGAACGTCCAATTCACACCAGTTAGTGCCCAAACAGATAGGTTCTTTGATTTCGATAATTGACAGCTTAACGAACCCCGTTACAAAGACCTACATCTGGCTAACCGATGTTAGATGAATGTCTACCTGCCTCCAAAAGCATTACAGGCGGCGGCGGCAAGGAAAGCACTTCGTAAACTTAAGCAAGGTGGCGGCGCCCCTCTCTTTAAAACACTAATGACTTACAGTGGGCGAGAGGTACACCTTCGGTCAGCTAGTCGGTGTCCCGCCT
>NW_008751827.1:246713-265955 GCF_000715545.1 Opisthorchis viverrini | reverse complement strand
TCTGCTTATGATTCAGTGCAATGAGGCCGATCTTCCATACAGCCCACATATTCCAAAGTGTGTTGCGCTTTTACCCTGCCTGGTTGTTTCAGTGATCGAAAACGTTTAGTTTCGGTTCGTAGAATTCCGTCAGTGCTCCGAAAACGGACGACTTCTGAAACGAACATCTCACCGCCAGCGATGTGTTGCTGGAACATTTGTAGATGAAGTGTGTCAAACGCTCACCTAACTTCGATTAAGCAATGCGTTAATTGGAGAATAAATAAAAGTAATGATTGGTCAGTTGTAAAACCTTTTCGGCACATGGTTGCCATGGCACCCGAAGGAAGTACGGCTGCTGCCAGGTTTCTCAAGCACAGACAGAAGCAGTCGAACTGCTAAGGTTGGGTTCGAACCACGAACCTTCTGGCCACTAAGTTCGCATTTTGACCTCTAAATTGTAAGTATACACTATAGGAAGTGCATTTCATAATGGGAAGCATTTGTGGTCGCTTTCTGTGAAATTTTGTTCCGCTCGTTGGAGACATCGTATGGAAATTTTTCATGTCGCCAAATAATGTTCTGCATGATGATCATTGCATGCGAACAGGCCTCTTCGGAAAGAGATTACCGTATGTCGTTCGGAAATCTCAACGCCAGACTAGTTCCATACTTCAAATTATGCCCGTATGGACTACCGTTTTTTTTCATGCGCTCCGTTCTCCTTAAGTTTGCTTTAAAGCGCCGGAGTAGTGGAAAGTCCGGCACAATTATTCGGGCTCAGCGTCTTATTCGGATGCTAACGTGTTTGCTCTCCTTGAGGGTGCACTCATTGTTATGTACAGTTTGTGGGCTGAGGAGAGTCGAATGCTGTTCTTGTGGGGTCGAAGCAGTTTTGACGAGTGAACCGGTTCAGCTGCGGAAAATATTCGCTTCATTGAACTTTGTATTAGTATTACCTCTGACTGCTAGTTGTGTACAAAATCCATGTTTGGCACAGAAATGACTGATGATTTAGACAGTGTCATGCACTTACTTCGCGATGCGCTTATCATGGGACATTTAGATTCCTCTGGAAGTGTGCTGGTCGAAAAGGTTCGCTGCGCTCGTTTGCTCACTTACAGCTAATGGATGTAAAATGTTGAATAGGGGAAATTTGAAGTGAACTTTCGTAGTTACCTGATTCATCAGTCAGGCAAATCAACACCCAAGGGGTCATTTTGGACGATATATTAGTTGGGTTCGTTAGAAAATTTAGCTGGACTCGAATAGTCACAGCGACCATTTGGAGAGGACTTACATGATTGCCCGATCACCACACCGAATCTGACCGTATAACTCCATTGATCTCATTTCTAGCGTTCTCTAACCTGACGCGTCAATAGTGCCCTCGATATCTAGACGTTGCACACAACGGAACTCACTTTTCGGCTGTCAGCTTGACAAACGTGATTAAGAGCACCAGTCCCATTTGTATTTTCAAATGCGTGTTCTTTCTTGGAAAACATCTTTCTCATCTGTCTCCTGAAAGTCATTTGGTAATCTTTCCCAACAGTCTGATTCTGTTACCATTCTGTACGCATCAGAAAGCATGTAGTCGCGGAGTAGTTGCCATTGAATCGCTTATCCGAACCAGTTTTCGGGCCGTTAATTTGTTGCTGGCTATTACAACCCGGTCATTTTTTGTTGGAAAGTTATTTTAATTGAACTTTTGTCGAGCCTTTAAATTCAGAGTCACATCATTTGAACCTTGCCTGCCAGTAAGCGATTGCAGACTTAGGTCAATACTAGCCACGAATTTGGCTGCCGTCCTGAACGCACAGGTTGATTCAAGAGAGACAGGCAGGGAACTTTACGATGATTTGTTCGCTGAGCTGGGAAAAAAGCTGAGCTACGCAAAATCTTATCTGCTGGCAGCTCTCCATGATTTTCTGTGGATCTG
Organism: Opisthorchis viverrini; assembly: GCF_000715545.1. NCBI lineage: Eukaryota > Metazoa > Platyhelminthes > Trematoda > Opisthorchiida > Opisthorchiidae > Opisthorchis > Opisthorchis viverrini. Next base: position 264,034 of record NW_008751827.1, on the reverse strand, counting down.
ACACGCCATTGACAAACTCTTCCCTTACCCACTCTTTGGCCAACACATCCAAAGTGTTGAAACTGCGCGTACTTTGTCTTCCTAACAGGATGCTAGATCTTCTTTCCCTTAGCACCCACAAATGAGGCAACTGGTCATACGGGTGTACAAATGGACACCACTACTTCGTAGTTATTGAAAAGGAGATAGACTGCAACACCCGGTGGTGATACCTAGCTTGCAGTCAGCCTACTTTTCAAGCGCCACTTATCATCGGTTATATCACCTGATTACATTTATTTGCCGTCTTATATCTACTTGCAGGCACTTCGATGCACCATACGAAAACGCTTTGGACGGATTTTTCGGGAAGGTGGAGCCACCGGCCTCGTTCGTTTCGTCGAGGTCACTCAGGCTACGATTGGAACACGTAGAGCCAGGCGAAGAAGCAAAGGAACTCGAGGAAAGCTCAAGTTGCGAAGGCTCTCAGACAATCGAAGTCCAGTCGCAATGTACCCAGCATCCAGACGACATCACACCCACTGGGTCTGCTGTGTGGAGTACTGGTAACGAGCTTGATCGTTGGGAGCTGATAGCCAACGAACCGAACCAGCGTGATTCTTCCTAAATGCAATCCACGGTTCTCCTGCCTGTCGACAAACGGACATTCGTTGTATGAGAACACATTTTGTTCCTTCGCCCCATTACCCTTGTCTTTCACAATCCAGCTAAGCGAAATTCGATCACTTTGTATTTTACTCCATTTGATGCTTAGGAGCTTATGGACACTGCTTTTCTCTCTCTTTCTCTCGTAAGCAAACAATACATTTATGATACCAGTCATCCGTCTTGTTAGGGAAAAGGACTTAATAAAGTATATCCGTCTCAATGGGCTTCAGATCGCAAGTTTCATTTCATTAGAAGTATTACTTCGTAGGTTTCAGAAGTACGAGCCGAACTTATAGAATTCCGACTGAACTACGGGCTCTGCAGACCATTTGAGTAATTGAATATAATAATAATCGTCCAGCTGTAACACCCTTTCGGTGCTTGCCATGCCACCCGAAGGGAGCACGAGCGTTGAGATACTGGCAGGTTGCCCAAGCAAAGACTGGAGTATTTGGGCTGAGAGAGAGAGGTTAGGTTCGAACCACATCTGCATCTCGACCATGCGAGTAATGAAGCCCCACTTGAAGCTTTTGACACTGGAAGAGCCTACTGAAGTGTCCACTGACGGGGACTTATGAACACTTGGTTTTCAACGCTGTAAGCTTTTACCTATACCTACTCGGATGCAGCGCGTGGACGGTAACCAACTTACCAGGTCGAGATTAGTCACGGAATACTTTTCTCCAATTAGTTAGAGCTCCTAAAGTGCCGAAATCCTAAGATTGTCTCTGTATGCCTCGCCGTGGTTGCTACATAACCACTACACTGCCATTACTACATAACACACTAAAATCCCTCAGCCGACACCCAACAGAGATTTAGCCTGACTTAGCTGATTGGTTCTCCTTCCGTCTTAAATCTCGACCAACCTCGGAACCTAGTCACTTGGCCTGACGAAGCTTTTGTGTCAAAAGCGAAACGTTGCCCAGCAATAAATCTACCGATTGTCACCAAACTTTCTCGAAAACGATAACCTAAATTCTCTTTTCAGTCGCATAGATTGCGGCTCGCATCTGTCGAACACCTCATGTGCAGTTGGGACAGACAGCTGAGGGCTAAATTCTCATCTAATGTTTCAGCTAGTGCCACTTTAGACAACATTCAGAGTGTTAGTCAGCCAGTTCACGGTATTGAGAAGTCTCTCCACTAATTCCCTGCCTTTTTTTACCGCTAAGCACCATAAGTGTCTCACAACCTCCCGGCTTCAGTGAAGTAGAATGCGGTTAAATTTAGCTTTACTTTTCATCTTCGACTGTCGCCGAAGCCAATAACCAAGAGTTGCCTTTAGGTAGTTCTCAGGGAAGTGAATGGCGATCGCTTCAAGTCTGGTTGTTTTCCTCATTTATGTTACGCGGAAACTCGTCCAGTCCTTATCAGCTGTTCAAGACAGATTCAATATCCCCCGTGAATGATCTCTTGCAGATGTTCACAAATGGATATCTCCTTAAGATCTTGACAGGAGAAGTGGAAAGAGGCCAGTTAGTCATGGTTTCAGAGCGTAGAGATGAAAATTTACCTTTGAGCTGGCAAGTTTGAGGAAAACCCACCCATCGTTAAAAAAACTCATCCGTAAGACATTGAGGCGGCGAATAAGAAGCTCAACCTGCTGAATAGGGCTACCGGCTTCTATACAGTATGGTCCAAAAGCAAACAAAACAACCGCTTTGCACGAATGTGTAGAATGAAAACAGCTGAGATAAATGTCCGAGGAATTTACTGGCCAAACCCTTAATTGATTCAGGGTTGTCTGACGATATTCGGTTACATGATGACACAAAGTAGGCGAAAATAAGCCCATCCCTAATTGTGGCAGGACAGCAATGATCAATAATAATCACCCTATGTGACATGTTACCAGAAGGAAGCATGAGGGCCGGGATACTGCCAGGTTGCCCAAGCCTAGACAAGGGAAGTTAAGAGGCAGAGGTTTGGTTCCAACCATGGAACAGGACGGCAATGATTAAATGGAACTACCCGTAAACCATATCAACAAATTACACTTCGAAAGCATTTTCGACACCCCGTTGGTTTGCATACGAAAGGTAGACCAATGGCTCCTCGCGTTGACTGCTGAATCACTGCATTATTGTGCATCAGGGTGGTGAGATATGGACACTTCCCAATTAGGGTTTGGATAGTCGAGTTGGGGTTTTGGTGCACCTTTGTCAGATGTCGGGCACGAATGTCGGCTTCTCTGGGAGGCTAGAGGCTACAAGTAAAACTTGAGCACTCGAGGTGATTTTCAGCGGGCGAACCCAATTGGAAAGCCAAATCCACGCGTAAAAACGGGGTTGTCGCACTCACGTTTGAGTAGATTGGAGGCTGGGGCCATCGTTTGGAGAGCATGAATGTGTCTAGCAAGCTTCGCGTTAGAATGCGCGAGTCAGTTAGGTCTTCGGGTGGGGCGTAGCATAGCACTCCTGCTTCGCCGGATCATACCTGTGGAGAAGTTGAACCTTCAAAGAATCATCTTACTGAGCCAGACCAACATATCAACTGTATCACGACCCGAAAACGATGCTGGATTGATCCGAAGAAAACCTCAAAAATATTTGTGGTGTGTGGTCAGGGGATTGTGAACCACCACCGACGGTGGGCTGGTTCGACAGCGTGACAACTGTTCATACAGAAAGCATTTCTGTCATTCTCTTATTCCAGCGATTCAGTAACAGTATAACCAACGGCATAGCACCAGTGTTCACCGGGGATTCACTGCCTTATTGTGAAAAGTTAAGTGATAGGGAAGGACCTGGTACTAGGCGTACAATCATTCCGAAGTACCTGCACCAGCAGACATTCATTCAGATAATGTGGATAGAAAATGACAACAAGAACGCTAATTAGAACGTCAGTTAGCAGCCACACCTTACAACTTTTCCAGACATTCATAGAGGGACCACGTGGATCCCACACTAAAAGGCCAGTCGCAGCGATATCGCAGACTTTTCGTAATAAACTACATACCCATGCCAGATCAAATGTTGACTACACCTCCGCTTGTGCCACTCTGAATTGGGCGCAAAAAACAGCATCCTGTTTGGTAAATTACGACTCGCAATGTGATATTACAATGTGAAATCACTGCAAATTTTGGTACCGGACAAATTCTTCGATTGAGGTTCCTGCTATACAAACGAACACTCGCTTTATGAGAGCGGCTTTGTTGATACCAGCTTACACAAACTATGGTTCCAAGACATCGGTTGTCAAAGACTTAAAGGCACGTCAGTTCCACGTAGGACGCACCTCACAACCGCATGACAAAGCCAGGTACGCACTGCACATGAGATCCCGGGATATGCCGCGTTGCCGCAATAGGCGTCTCAAACTAACAGACATAACCCGATTCCTTGAGATCCGTGCATCGACTTCACCTGCCACACTACAATCGGAACTGATACGAATCCCCGCTTATTCAAAGCACTCGACATTCTCGGGTACGCTTCCTTGGATTACAAGTGGCGTGTTCAATAACTACTTGACTTTACGCTACGTGGCCAAAAATCAGTTCATCCAAAAACATATGTGGCTTCTTTCTCTTTATGAGGAGGATAGCATCATCATGTGATCATTCCAGATCGGCAAGGTTTTCGTTGGTAGCAGTTTGAACACCAGGGTTTTTAAAGAATGGAAAAAGTTGGCATTCTTGTCGAGCCACACTTTATGAACAAAAGTTTTCGGGGAGCTCTCCGTATGCTTCTGGACACCCGGAAATCTGAGAATGCAGAGAACATATTAAATTCACAAGTTTTCGAGATGGTTCTCGCTTGGTAAGCTTATCGAGGAGAAAAGACCAGTCGACAGAACCAAATGAACATAGGGAATCCGGGAATACCGAAATTCTAGGTCGATTATATGACTGGCGTTGTGCTAGAATAATCTAGATGCGATCAACACAACCCCACCAGACCGAATCCTGCTTGTTTCCCTCGATTCAGTGTTTCACGAGCCATCACATGGCGACGACGGACAAGTGATACCAAGTATTCTCGTTAGAACTAGAATCAACCCGATTCCTCTGTGGTTGCCACATTCAATATGAGGCTTTATTTTCTGAAGACAAGCACCATTAGTACTTTACGCCGGCTTTCTGGGACAAACACCTTTTTCCCAAATAGAGGAGAACAAATCAGCTGTACGGTACCGCTAGGCTTTTCTGATTAGCTTGATTTCGCGAACGGAGTGAAGTCTCAGGTGAGATTTTCAAATCTTACCACGCTACCAACAAGATACAAGTAGCTTGGCAAGTAGACTATGACCCGAGGAGCCGATCAAAGCTTGACCATGTGTTGGGAATCCAGTGGGTGTAGAATGCGTGAAGCTGTATACCATCTAAGTGCGAGGTACACTGCTAATCAGACGGTCGTGGACAAAGGGTATAGTGTTCAACTGCTAGCCAAGACGTGCGTGCGAAGTTCCATGGGATGTGAGCTGCGCACAACCGACGATTCCCAATTAGGATGAAATAGCTGTACAGTGACTTTAGGCTTTTCAGCATTTATTGACCTCAATTACAAGATCATCTGTCGATTAAAGCCAGGAAAACGTTGGCTGAGGACCTCACCCTCATCCTTGAACGGTGGGTTAGGACGTCTTTCGGACCAGGGGCTCCAAGACGCTTGAATGACTATGTATTCACAAGCCTCACAGTCGGTACGGGGTTCCAGGTTCAACGTTCAGGATCCAATTGCGGTTCGACAATTCAGCTGAGCGGCAGCGTGTTGCCACATTGCTCGGCCTAACGGTTGACAGGCTGTCCCCTGTTAAAGATGACTTTACCTGTTTGATCCCTGGTGGTTTCGCTTACGGGTAGTTTCCGGCTGCCGGCCGCATGGATCAACGGCATTCAGCGCCTCTTTCATTTCTTTAGGTATCCAGATTTGTGCGTATGCCGATTTTAACTTTGAGTCTAATAATTCCATGGATTGAACTGCGCTCGGGACAGAGGGGTCATTTCTCCTAGATTCAGGCAATGCCTTTGTTTTGTCTGGTGTCGTTTTTAAGTGAAGCCGGTGGCGCAGGCTGCAGACGAGACTTCCGCTACTGTGCAAAGATGAAATAATCTCGCCCCAGTGCGAACTGAACTCTGAGCAGAGTCTAGAAGATATTTCCAATATTTTAAGTTAGTTTCAGGACCTGCTGGCGTTTCAGTTGTTAAGTGCGTGATCCGCCGCTTGCGCTACCCCGAACAGTAAGGAAGGAAATTATTCCAAATGAGTGCATTGTCAGAATCCACACAAGTGTTCCAAGAAATGTGACACTCGGTTATTGATCCACGCAATCGATAAATGCTAGTGATCGGATCAATTTAGACTAGTAGTTGGCACACTGCTGGATCGTACCATATAACTAGACAATTTCAATTATTCAAGATGTCATTACTGTATAAAAGCGGTCTCCGCAATCACTCGCCATGGTCCTTAGGTACCGAATCAAACCCAAGGGGACCACCCAACTGGGCCTCAGGTGCGCTAAATCCGTCCATTGGTGCATTCGAGGGCCGAGCAAACACAATTATGTCTTGTACCTTAGTCGTGGTAAACTTTATCGTGTCAAAGAATAATTTGATTCTTTGAATATCAGCCCACGTGAAATGTGAGGCGGCCGTCGTGCAGCACATCAGTCTGGAGCGTATCGCACATTCGTAAATAAGTGTCCAACTCTTCACGGACAGATGTGTCTGAAGGTTGTGGCTCTCCTCCTTTCCCTAAAGGACAAGGTTAGTCGTTTTGCACCACAAGGAGGTAAGAAATTCCTGGTGCCCTACGACGCGTTAATGTTTGTCATTCCGGCAAAAAAGTCAAACGCAAATAATCCACATCGAGGACTGATGGCACGCCGCACTATTTCGCAAACTATTCAATGGTTCGGATAGATGAGAGTTGTCTTGGACCACAAATCGATGTACCGAAATTTGCACTGTAAATGATCAAATGCGTACGGGACAGAAATAAACCTGAATATTATTTCTGGGAGACGTTCCGTGTCCAGAAGCCTCAAAAATGGTTGCCAAAACGAAGAACTTAGACCATGTGAAGTATAATTCTGGTATCACTTGAGGCTCGGTAATGCCGAAGCAGACAAAACGTGTAGCTTTTGGCACACAAAGGTAAAATTAGATGGGGTTGTATTTCATTTGCCTGGTAAAGCCATGAAGGTGCATTGATGGGTCCGAAACTCACCCAGAAGTTTTTTGGCAGACACATTTGGAGTGGATTGAAAATGCTGGTTGAGATCTGAACTCTTGAGGATGGACTCGGTGGGTTGTGCTTCTCCCGCAAATTTCTAGGGGTAACTGGTGCACTTCGGGAGCTCTCGATAGAATGGTCCAATCAGCCGGATAACTGGATAAATGCCTTTTTTCACATCAACACACAGACTTCTATATGGGATGATATGTATGCAGTCTGGACTAGGAACCACGACACAATCTATAATCAGCCATGTTCTGGGCGTGTTTCCCTTAAGAACAGATGCCTCGGGTGGGGAAGTGGGCTAGACGTTTCCATGCACATCCATGGATCGACCTTATTCATTTACAGCTTGAACTAATGCCATTCGTTTTGACGGGCAGTGTCTACCTTCAATATCGGACCTTCCAAGGTGCCTATGAGCCACTTGACAGTTTGCCTCTCCGAAGTTGGTCCCCCCTTTGCTTTCAGAACACCTGTTGTCCTCCGCCATTATGAAGCAGCGGTCTGACAAGTGTTGAGTTCAGCTTGGTTCTGAGGTTTCGTCATACTTGTTTGTTTGTTACACGGTGACTGCAGATCGAAGAACCTGTGGCATCCGCATATAGTATGCTGTGACATCTGAAAACTTACTTCATTATACACCATATTTTGTTGTTCTTTATGTATCAGAGTAGAACATGCAGGATATGACGGTGGTAAATTTTAGCATGAAGAGAGATACCGGACGAGCTGAATTCAAGTGTTTAAAGATGACGTTTGGGAGCAGACAATGTGACTGCTCTTATTTTGACCCCAAAAAGCAGATGAATAACTGTTGGCCACAACAGTCGGTTGACCGTTCACACAGCTGAATCATGCGAGCATTTGGCGTGACTCTTGGTTTGACCAATTGTTGACTTATCCACGTAGCCATATACTGATGGATAGTCATCAGTCGACAAAATAATAGTTATCAATCCATGAAGTTTGACTAACGAAGATGTGGTCTTTCAATCGCATGCGATGCCAGTGAGATCCGGTAAAAAAGGAAAATCTAATGGACAAGAACTTTTCGGGCATCAGTCACATATTTACCGCGAACATTTAGTAGAATTACAGGCGAGTAGAGATTAGCTTTGAGACCAAACCACCTGGCTACCCGTCAGTGGTCAGATTGACCGAATCAACTGTTGACTAAATGGAACACAAACTTGGTCAGTCATTCGAGATAGCTAGCTTATGCCTTATATGGCGTCCGATAAATTCACGTAAAAAGTTGACCGATTACCATGAGGATCAAGTGACCAGTCTAATATCAATTACGAATGTGAAAATCGTAAAGGAGAGATTCAGCTGAGTCTCACTTTGAAACCAGACTAACTTGCAAACAATTGTATTTTGCGAATTCCCCTTTTTCCTAGTATGACCACCTTACGACCGGTTTAGTAAGGGATTTGGACGGATATTTATTCATGATCATCACATGCCCGTAACCGCACAAATAAGTTTTTGGACAAGAGGTTAAAAACATGATTCCCGTCATATCATCCAACAACACTTCGAGTATTCGCGAAATACACTCATTTGTAAACCACCATGGTTTCAACGGAAGCCTCAGCTGAATTACTCGTTTGTGTTGCTTCAACTGAGTGTGATGTGCAAAAGCCGCCTCATGTTAGGAAAACTGGAGTAGATTCTCCTAATCCTAAGATTGCCGAAAACCCTTCGACAGACCCTTCTTGGGGCTCATCAGGTAGACGCAGTTTCCGTCAACCTTAAGTTCTATTTGAACTCAAGTTGTACAAGCTTCGTGAAATACACTCATTTGTGGTATTTTGGATAACGTACCAATTGAAACACGACGCACATCATAAGTGAGAGAATCAGCTGAAATTCAGTTGAGTCTCCCGTTAAAACTCAATTGGTGTGCAAATGATTGTGGTTCGCGAATTTCTTACAATTAGGGTTCAAGTAGAACATAAGGTTGACGGAAGTTTGGGGACTGCACCTACGACACCAACCCGAGAATGGTGAAACCAGTTAAGGGCTGTTCAAGTTTTCAACAGCCTTATGAGTAGTTTCATCCCAGAAAACCTTAGTTAAAGGAAGGAGACCATAAGACTTTCAGCAGCCTACTGGAGTTCCCAGAATCTGCTGTTTCTTTGGTATTTCTGAGAGCTTTCTTCGGCATTCTTAACCTAGGTTTCATTCGATTGTCAGTGAAAGAAACTGTGGCAGCCATAACCACCGTAAAATAAGTACGCGGTTTACAGCTGACGACGATGGCGTTGGCTGACTGAGTATGATGAACATATTCGCGGACATATAGAAATTGGTAGGAGTAAAGGAATAAGACGTGAGAAAATGCTCGGTGAGATCAAGCCCCGTGTTCTTACTGGGGTGTTACTGGTAAAATCAATGTGAAATACCCAGCTATCAGCCTAAACAAACAAGTCAAGGACATAAATCGACGTCATATTCCACGGTGAATTGGAATCTCTCTCGAGATCGTACTGAGATAGTTGGGATACAAACAAGGAAGTTTTCGTTGAGAAACTGACCGAAAGCGTTCAATTAGAGTTACTAAAAGCGAAAGCTCATTCAAGGTTTGATGATGGGTAGTAGGCGAGACGTGAGTTCATGTAAAAGTGCCAAAACGACTATTCCTGATGGTTGGCCTAGCCTTTTAACGATGACATACACGCTTTGATACTATAAAACTTCCAGATATGTAAAATCTTACCATCACCTCAGAAGACAATAGAGAAAGCAAGAGACAACAAACTGAATGAAAGGGGAACAACGTTTTGCTGTTTTCACGATACTGCCTGCGAGAAAAACCTAACAACGGACTGTACGCTTACACTCATATCCGCATTTCGCGACTGCTTACAACACCATACATCTAGAATAGGTCAGATAAAGTAGTTCAGTGTCGCTTTTCATTTATCAGACATCGTTTTTACGGAAGCCTCGGGCAACATATCGGGAATTCACAATGAAAGATTCATTGACCATCGATAATAGCCGCAATTATCAGGCTTCAAATAAACCTTTGGCGTTAGGGCATTTGTCTAGATCATATCGGCCGTTCCTTGCTCCGGTACAAAAGTGGGCTTCCATCTTAAACTGAACTGGTTCAGCTATGTGGCTGAGGATTGCTGTAGCTGCAACCCACAGCGAAATTACAATCACATTCGTACTACTTACAAAGGAACAAATAATACAGACCATCGGTGCAACTCTATAAAACTCGTACCTTTCTTTCGGCCCATTGGAGTGCGACATATGACAAACTCGGATGTGTCGACGAAGCAAACTCAGCATGGACTGTCAACATTTTGATATTTTTCGCACTTTTGGATTACCCGAACAAATGAGTTGCACTCATTTCGTTTGACGGTCTGAAAGTGGAGTTATTAATCAGGGTCAAAGTATGGTTTGATTGAACTTAACATTTACGAAAGGCCATGAACCTTGGGGAGACGTTCAGGGGCAGCATAACCAAACTTACGTTTAGGAATGAGGCGTACATGAACTAGGAAAGCAGTTTACTAAAAATCGTGTGAAGAGTTACGTGCCTTAATTAGGTTTCGACGATACAGTAACCCCACTGATAACGGCTAGCAGCCTTGAAACCAAACTAAACGATCTCTATGTTAAAGACGTAATATACTACTCATCACACACGAGAGGTTCAACTGCGTTAAACGAAATTTGTTCGCGAATGAATGTATTTCGCTAAACGATTTCCACTTCAAATTAAAGAGACGGGCATACTTTGCCTACGAGTCTAGGCCGTTTACCTGAATTATCATCTTCACATCTGAGCTTAAAACATTTTGAACTGTTCTCAGCCTTCACTAGAAATAAACCAGAACAACCAATGTTGACCAGCACTGCATAGTATACCTCAAGATGTTGTACTGCTTACGAGCCAAGGGATAAATCCCAAGCACGTAAACTCCACTTGTTGAGCTAATTAGGTAGCCTCGGGAATGCGCACATGAGGTAACCAGTGAAGGTAAACTTGGCTCATCACAATTTAACAAAAATCAATTGCCGTGTCAAACGGTGCTCGTATTTCCGACTCCTGAAAAGGATGCTCTCTGACAAAAGCGGACACTAGGGTCAAATTGGTGGCCAATTCCGAGAAGTTTGGAGGTTTATGTATCAACTCTATGGTAGTCTTCAGGACCGAGACAAAGTGGTCCCCTCTGGGAGGCACTTTACTTGAAGTAACCGACCATTGGTGTCTCAAATGCATCCTCTAGGTGAGAAAGGAAGTCGAATGAGTAAATTCGGTAATGATGCATCCATATTCACAGGATTTATAGCCTCATTTGAAATTGACTTCAGTGGCCCAGCCACGCCTCACGATGGCGAGACATTGGTATACCTGAAGTGTTAGACCATCCACCACCCCACTTCCCGAATGGTGACGCCATCGTGGTGGTTGGTTGGAAACATCAACCATTACTGTCAATGAGGATACAACTTGGATCCGCTAGGGCTCCTTGAACTTTCCAATTCATCGCACCTTACTTCCCTATCATCTTCATTTTATGTTCAACACTTGAACCGCTGAACACAGAGAGCCTTCACCAAAGAGGCCATCTTTCTGGAGGACACCCAACAATGCACCCGATCGGTATGATTATTTGCGCAAAGTTGAAGAGCCTATCGAGGTCTACGCTGAGCAAATGAACTTCGCAGTTAGTTTTAACTGGCGGATATTTTTCGACAACAGTGCAAACCTCTTAGCGACTAAAGGCCTTAGACCGTCCTGGTTGGTTTAGACTCAAAAGACCTAAACGGATGCTTTATTGTGTCCAGTTTGATTGATTTGATTCCATATGACAAATGTGGTACGATTTTGTGTATGGTGCTGTGTAAGTAATCTGGATTAAAGTATCGGCCAAAGTAGGCTCAGTCCTGTCTTGGAGACAGTGATGTTATGCTAGGAACATCGTCACCACTGACAGAGCATCAGTTGTTGAACGATGAATTTTATTTGAAGGTCTCATGAGAGAGAGAATGGAGGACCAGAATCAAGTACAGACCAATCACAAACATTCGGGATGCTCAGAGTGTGGATAAAAACTGACAACAAAAGCGCCACTCACCATGTAACCGCCCACCCAACCGCTCGCTGATGTCACTTCGATTGTAAGCTAATTGACGGATGATCAACGGCTACTTGATCAACCACCAATTCTGGAGAACACCCGACGTTTTCTAAACCGCTTTAATATCCTTCCACTCGACTGTAAATTGCTCGCCCCTCACCATTATTGACAGCAATATTGATGCTTCACTACGGAACAACGTGTCAGTTTATTTGGATAACGCCCAATAATGGAAAAAGGGTATGCAGGGGGAGACTTAGGGTTAATCAACCACATACACCCGGCACGACTACACCTTTAGCACCTAGTCAGACAAACTAGATAGAAGCTGACAGCCACTGGTGTTGGTTATCCGTATCGTTCAATGTCAAAGGGAAAGCACAGAGAGGGCCACCTTGGCCCGATCCTGGAAAGCAAACAGCACCCAAACTTTTCGCAGTATCCTACAACATTGTGGCCGATGAAAGAGTTGTCTAAATAGCTCTATAAGGATTGCTCACGAAGTTGCTCTTTTGCCGCATCGGCACCGATTCAAACGTTGCTTCACTTTGTTATGTTTGGCTTTGAGATACTACACTCAAATAAGTAGGCATTCCGAAGTTCTCTTGTATTGTATCTTATTCAGCAGAATAGACCCTGCTAAATTCGTTTTTTATGGGTGAGGACGTGAATGTAGTCTCTCCTGACGGCCGTCTAAACAATAATTAACTTCAATCAATTGGAAAAAGTTTGGAACCGATTGAGATGTCATGTCATCAGAAGAGCTTGGTAAACAATCGGTAGTTTTTATTTGGGCAACGTCTCGCTTTTGACACAAAAGCTTCATCAGGCCAAGTGAACAGGTCACAAAATTGGCCAGGTTATAAGACAGACGGGGAACCAATCAGTAAGTTCTCTTCAGACTAAATCAGTGTTGAGTGTCAATTAACGGCTCTTGTCGGCTAGTATGGGTGCCAAAATCTTGAATCGATGTGTTGGAGGGTTCCAAATTAGTTCCGATCGCTTTTCGTTCCTTAATCTTCCACTTCAGAGTGCTTCACTTGATGATTCGCCTCGGGTGCCGCTGTTAGATTTCCCTTAGTCTTTGTGGGGTTGTGAGTGTTCCGACAATTTAGTTTGAGGGTGGTTGAGGTCAAGTGGAATCCAAATGATGACTACTCTTCCTACTGATGACCGCACACCAACACGTGTCAGAAGTGAAGCACTCTGAAGTGGAAGATTAAGGAACGAAAAGCGATCGGAACTAATTTGGAACCCTCCAACACATCGATTCAAGATTTTGGCACCCATACTAGCCGACAAGAGCCGTTAATTGACACTCAACACTGATTTAGTCTGAAGAGAACTTACTGATTGGTTCCCCGTCTGTCTTATAACCTGGCCAATTTTGTGACCTGTTCACTTGGCCTGGTGAAGCTTTTGTGTCAAAAGCCAGACGTTGCCCACATAAAAACCACCGATTGTTTACCAAGCTCTTCTGAAATAATTAACTTCGTTCACATCTGCTTTGTAATCAGCTCACCGCAACGTTTGACTCAGCTGGTTTGGGCACCACATAAACTATACACTTCGTTGACGTTTTCATACTGAGCCTTCTCGAGTCTTCCTCTTTGGACCGTTGCTACTGCGTACAATTCGAAGGAAGCCTATTATTAATGGTGGAATACCTGCTGTTTAGGGATATAGCCTCGCAGATGGGATAGTTCCATCTAATATGCCCGTTTTATTTATCATGCGGTTCACAGTATTCTTCCCAGACATAGATAGTTCAGAGGGACCAGCCCTATCAGTTTCGCGGGTCGATCACGTTAGTGGCGAAAGACACTAAAATAAGGACGCAGCTTGCTGTGCCAGTAGGAACGACAAACTCTGCTTTAGCTCAGCGGTTATAACGGTAGTACCCACGTAGGAAAATGACGTAGCACGTTCACCTACCTCATCTCCTAAGCGCAGGCTTTCCTCCAGAGCATTTGCTTGCGTATAAAGGGGGTTGGTCATGCTAATGTTGACTACCAGTTTGACGAGCCATAAGTGTATAAGTCCAGAACGGCCTGAAGATTTTCGATGTTCTTTCTTAGGAAGATAGTATCATCAGTAGATCCGGAGTCGACAATATGAAAGTTTGGGCTCAGAAGAACGCTAGAGTATTCATCAAGTACCGTGTTGCGATCACCACAAGTAACCGCCCTGTCAACGCGCTCATTGCTTGGAATCCAGTATCCCGAAGGCATGCGGTGGTTCGTTCCAAATAGACACTTTTGAACATGATTGTGATAGCTATTTACGCCTCCACATCTGTACGGGACCCTTTCGGTGCCCAGCTGCTATGTTACACGACGGAAACACGAGGATAAGCGGATGCTCAAGCCTAGATAGAAGTCAAGATGCCGTTCATGGGGCCTTCCAGATGAACTCTACTTCGATGAGCGCGCCCCATCAGTGGAAGATTGTACATCTTACACAAATGCGGACTCTGGAAGCGCACGAGGTAAAGACCGTCCACATGTACGAACCAGGGTAAAACTCCACCTCGTTGCCGGACAGAAGTACCTTCCAAAGGGCGCTTATACGGTGCCACCTAGTCTTCCAGGAGTAACAGACTGTGTTAACAACCACCAAATCGCACGTTGGTCCAGGTAGGCAACCGATGAGTGGCTTCGAAAACATCTATAAAACATACCGCTGTAGACCGACTAGGTTATGTGGAACAACATCGCAATGACTGGATATCTGAGGAAAGTTTCTTTATTTAAGAAGGTGGCGGTGGCTTCTGTCACCAGAAGAAAACGCCACTCAATCAGCCACATTACATCCCATACTGGCCGGACATGCATCAGACGTGAAATCCGCGTTCAGCCTTTATGATTCCAGTTAATCTCCCCGTCTCATTAATGTGGCGGTCTTCGGCCTACATGGTATTCGCTACTTGCTCGAGACCAGTTCAGCCTAAATACAATATGATTTTGACTGCAGAGTAAAGTAAACCAGAGATCGCTTCGATTACCAGATGAGTTAAGAGCAGCAATGTTCCCGAAGAAAACTGGAAATTTGCTAAGGTCTGTAAATCCGGAACCACGCAACAAACCGTTCTTTCAACATAGAACATTTGAGCGGTTCCACGAGATTGAGTAACCTGAATCTTACCCCGGATTCCCCCAGAAGGGTACAGAATGGTGTGATAATTGTCGTGAAATCAATTTTATTGGTAGTATTACCAAACCAAGGGGGTTTTCGTCACGGAACAGACTGTGCAGACCAAATATTCTCCTTGCGACAAACATTTGAGCATCGTCTCAAATTCATGCAGCCAACACAGCATGCGTTTGTTTTGACTGGACAATCCATCAACATAAAGGTGTTCTCGCAAAGATGATAAACCTTATGATGGCCTACCACTCATCACTGAAAGTTCGAGTTCGGATATACAGCGAGGAGCTCAAGAGAGCTTAGTGGTTAAGAAGGGAACTTACTGACCGGAAAGTCTGTGGGTCGAATCCAACATGCGCATCTCGACAGTATCTCAGTCCCCATGCTTCCTTCGAGTGGCATGGCAGCTGGACACCCAAAGGGTGCTAGAGCTGAATAGGGAATCTGGTGCATGTCAAGGCTGCCCACTGAACTTCGCAACCGATTGGTCACTCGAATATACACTGGAGGGATTCTTCAGCGTCCGACTGGGTCCCCAGACCTGGAGTTGGAATGCGCTGATGATATCGTTCTGTTGGATGAAGACTTAGGAGATACCCAACGTGTCCTACACAGCACCGATAAGGCTGGGAACCAATATATCGAAGACCAAGTTCTTCGCTTACCTGTCCAACTTCTCAATGAGATAAAATAATCCAGCAGTTTGCCGACATCAAATACGCTGGTTCCACCACCTTGATTAGCGGAAAGGTTGAAGAAATCCAAAGGCTTATTCACAATACCCGGGAATTCCTACACAGTTGAACTAGGTTTTGAGAGCAATTTACGCACGACAATCGGAGTCTTTGACGCCTTCATCTTTCCAGTACTGATTTATGCCTGCGAAACATGGCCTCTGCGAGCAAAGAATATCCGAAATTTGAAGCTTTTACTACATCACATTTGCCCATCCTGGTAGTCGAAGGTGGCTTCAGTTTATCAGATATAAACCATGTACGAGGTGTACTTTGGTTGCAAGACAGCCAGGCATTAGAGGTGACGGTATAACCAGGTACTTCATACTGAATCAGTCTAATTGATTTGGTGGAACAAAAAACTACACAGCTACACACTTGAAAGCGACAGCTCTGGTGCACTAGCACCACTAACTACGGGATTCACCATGTCTACCAGTGTCACTAAACATCAGAATTGAGTCGAACACATTGTGGGGAAGTTTCTTCCCCTCTATCTGGTGTACCTCAGCATTGCTAGTCCGATGTTCCTATCAGGCCGTGCCAATACTTCGGAGATACCTGTGGTCAAACACCGAGTTTTCACATATCATCTGCATCTAGGATTCTGATCTACCTAACCTAAAGCTGCCACCTTGACGTGGTGGTCAGGCTTGAGTGCTGCAACAATCCCGTGGGCTACACAGGCTGGAACGCCGTTCAGTGAAGGCATAAGGTGTCTCTCCCAGGCGACCAGCAGCGATGCTGCCTTCCCCAGAGGAAGGACGGGTTAGAGAAGGTCGGTTCCAAAAACCCCAAACTCCGATCACCCATCAGTTGACCGTGACCGCCGTTACATTATTCGATACGGTCGAAATACTTTTAAAACCAAAGAACCCGGTGCTGTTGTGCGTAGCCGCATCAGGAATGAGACAGTAATGCCCTATTCTCTGCACCCTCGGGTTAGGCTAGGCCCCTGCAGCCGAGCAGTCAGACTGTTGAGTCATCGGCTCGGGAAGGGTCGCCAAAGAAAACCCCACTGTCCGCTGCCTCGTGGGTCAGACTATTGAGTCAGAGGCTAGGGTTAGGGTCTCCGAACAAAACCCTACGTCCTCCCACTGCCTTGTGGATCAGACTTTTGATTTAAAGGCTCAAGGTGAGGTACCTAAACCAAACCCCCTTCCTCGGCCTTTGTGGATCAACTTTTGATTTAAAGGCTCAAGGTGAGGTACCTAAACCAAACCCCCTTCCTCGGCCTGAGCAACCGGGAAGTATTATTTGGTCATGCAGCTTTTCACTCACCGGTCTTTCCCCACACTCCCCCACACACGCCGAACGATGCAAGGCGATCAACTGATCTGCTGATCCCCTATCCAATGTTTCGTATGGAAACCGCGGCCCAGAAGAATAGAGCAAAATAATCACCAACTAGCCTCACAAAACTTTGCCCACGTTGCAGCCTTCAATGCTCATACACTATGCCAATCGGGCGACAGGCATTTGTTGCTGAA
>NW_008751827.1:239946-243205 GCF_000715545.1 Opisthorchis viverrini | reverse complement strand
CAAGAAGCTCTCACCTGAGTCCACCACATCAAGTGGTATCTGACAGGGCTGTCATCTTTCACCTTTCCTCTTCAACTTCGTCATTGATGCTGTCATGGAAGACTAACTACCAGGTTCTAATGTCCTTGGGGTCGAAGTGCACCTGGGGCGTCAGCCCACAGATATCGAGTACGCAGACGACACAGCTCTTCTGGGATCTGAACCCATAGCAATCCAAACAATACTGAATAATCTAAATAATTCTGCCTCAGTTCGAAATGCTCTTCACACCTGCAAAGTATGAAGTGCTACTAAAAGACTGAGTGGGCTCGGATCTTAGACTCATGCTCGCGGATGAACTGATTGAGGTAGCAGACAAATTTATTTACCTTTGCGGCTGTATCACTCCCGGTGGTCCCGCGAAAGATTGTATTTTCATCCGGATTGCGAAGGTCAGAGCGTCACCTGTGGCGTAGGCGTGACATCAGCTTATCCGTCAAAGGTCGAGTTTACAATGCTGCGGTGCGCTCCATATTACGATACGGAGCAGAAACCTGGCCGCTGGGGGCCAAATACGTCAAAGGACTTTCAGTGTTTGACCATCGATGTCTTCGGAGCATTGCCCGAATCTGGCGGGAACACCGGATCAGCTACAGTGCTGTATATCGAATGGTATTCCGAATCCTCCCATTTAACAGTCCACCTACAGTGCTGTATTTATGCACTAAGTTGTCAGTTCCGGCCTCCAATGCGCAGCTACCTACCCCACCTCCCCGAATCATCGGTGAACGAAACTGCGACAGCTACAACGACTGTACGACAAGTACAGCTGACAATGATCTGATCTACCAAAAAGTATGGATCGTGACGGCGCAAAGGTACATTTCCGACGATCGACAGAAAAGAAAACTGGCCCCAGTCGGTTTTGGAAGTCTGAGTGGCGCTTTTCGAGAATCATCTCAAGCTGAAGGAACAGTCAGGGAGAAACCCAGCTTGATTCTCACGAATGTCACTCTAAGAGAATAAACCTTACCGTGGTGCACCTCCGCGACCCGGGATTCCGTGAGACACACACAGTCTCTCATCAAACTAGTCTACGGTTAGAGGTCCGACCAACACGGTCTCCTGACCCTTCAGGTTGAGGGTTGGAACATGTGTGGCAGCTGGTTCACAAAAATGGTAATATACTTGCATTTTCCCCAGACGCTGTTGCCTTGCGGTCAGGCCTTTGTTCAAGGATCTTAATCGTCCTTCTCTCTAGGTCTGGGGGCCATGGCGGCATCACATCCCAGATAAAACTATGACCCTCCAACGAAGAATACTCACATGCCACATCGGCCGTCGTGTGATGCCGTCAACCGGGTTGCCCTACTTGCTACATACTCAACGGCCGGTAAGCGAAAGCAGACTGCTGCTGACGCCTCTCCTATTTCACAAACTTCCTCCTCCACCACTGTATGTCCGCCAATTAGGACTGATGAGTCCGTTCGTCCTACATCTGCCCATTACCCGGCGCTCGAAATCAATCTTCAAGCATCGACGCTCAGTCTGTCTGCCTGCTTTTGAAGTTCGAAATTCGAAGCAAGCAGGAGAGGCAGCTCTTTTGCACTCACTTGCTTAACATTTATGTGTTGTGCATGAGAAACAAAGAATCAAGACGCGAACAAAGTGGTTAAGCTACGTCACTTCCGCGTGCGCGCCTCTGGTGGTCGAGCTGCTGCGGCAGAACGTGCAGGGGTCGCTATCATCCTAAGTCACCAGACGGAAGGATACATGCTCGACCGGATAACCGTTGATGGACGTCTGCGCGCGTTTCGTCTGGCGACGTCCGTGAAGGAGTCTCACAACGTAAGGTTGATCGTTGATATGGGTCAGCCGCCATTTCTCCAACCAAGCGTAGATGATCACCAGGACCCCATTCTGAAAGGCGTACAGTACCAACAACACCCAAGCTCTTCTCAATCACTTTCACAACCTTCTACCAAGTCCATCTCGCAGTTTCCGCCAAGTGTTGTTTTCTATGCCTCCCTCGAAATGGCTGAAACTCATCATCATCATCGATGCCATGCTGCCGATGATGATGATGAGTTTCCGCCATTACGAGGGAGGCATAGAGAACAACACTTGCCTCGGTAGACGGTGTTTCGGCATTCCGGCACATGGCTGAGCCACCGTGGTTGGTGGCGCTGGATATTTTCCGCCATTGTAGTGCCTGTTGCACAACCAAATATTAGTTTTCTAATTACCTCGTTGCGAATTCGTTGAAGCCATCCGAAATCTGATAAATCGGTGGTAAAAAAACTGAAGACGCCTCACATCATTTATGCACAGAGGCCATGTTCCCAGCCATATAACAACGCATTCCTTACTGCAGCCTGGTAAGGGTGACCCTTGAGACAAAATGACCTTTCGACGTCACAAGTAAATTAAATTATAAAACGTGATTCGGGTCATTGGGATTAGTTCACTGGCTTCATCATACTTCCGTTAGAACTAATGCAATTACCGAAGTACATAAAAGTTTCCACAGCCTCCAGTGATTCTCCTAGAACTGTCAGGTACATGTTCAGAGACTGTACGTCCTGAAGCATGATTTTGCAAGGCTGCTAAGCGCATACAGAACAACGGTACGTTGGTAGTCAGTTTACTCAGCATGGCTCGCGCTTCTTCAAAGATGAGGGCGATGTCGTCTGCCTGCTCCAGATCGGTGAGGTTCTTACCACCACCAATTCGAACATCGGGGTTTCGAAGACCTTACAGTGTCCACCTCACCTTCACCGACGGCGAAGTTGGACAAGAATGGAGATAGTGGAATTCCTGTCGGATACCGCTTTTTGTAGAGAAGCTTTTGGAGAGGTCATCATACATCTTCACACGCCCAAAAGCATTTGAATATAGGGATCGGATTATGTCCGAAAACTTCTGGGGAATACACTGTTGAGCAACTGTAGGTAACACCACTGACCTATCTACAGAATTGAACGCACACTCGAAATCAAGGAACACCAAGATTGCAGGCTATCTGTGCATGTGGCGTTATTCTAACACCTGACTGGGTGTGGTCATTAAAGCCTGTGAAGAAAACCTTGTCGATCTGGAATATGCAGACGATATCGTTCTCATGTTCGAAGAGGAGGAAAAGGCGCAAGTATTCTTGGATGAACTGACCAAAGTCATCCCGTCCTTTGGTATGCACTTTGCACCCACAAAGTGTAAGGTCATGCTTGTGGACGTGCAGTCACTGAACACGCCACTTACAATCCAGGGAGAGGTACTGGAA
>NW_008751827.1:186019-239296 GCF_000715545.1 Opisthorchis viverrini | reverse complement strand
GGCGTTCTTGTTGTCAGTTTTTGTCCAGATTGCCTGAGTGAATGTCTGGAGGTGTAGGCACCTCGGAATGTGGGTGTTAAGCTAGCACTAAGTTCCTCCCCCATCCACCTTTATTCTTTTCTTCACAATAAGGCTTTCAAATAAGTCATGGTTGTACGGCAGTGAAGCACCGGTGTTGAACACTGATGTCATGCTGTCGATGATGATGGTCATTGAGGCTTCTACCCGGTTGAAATCCTGCTGACTCTAAAGGGTCAAGGTTTCACGTGTCACCGTAAGAAGACGAAGAATCAGTGACGCCAGAAGCCTTGTCAAAACCGGAGTCAAACGAACTAATTGGGCCTCTGCATCGTTTAATCAACCTACCAGTGCGCTCATGTCACTAGCAAACATAACGATGTCTGAACTTGTAGGCCGTTGTAAAATAGCACCTAGTGTCATAAATTTTGCTGGACGAATGAGCCCGGATAGACCGCGATAGAAGGTATCCTTTTCGCCTCAGAACTGCAGTCCGTCGGGGCATAATCGTTTAATCAACCTACCAGTGCGCTCATGTCACTAGCAAACATAACGATGTCTGAACTTGTAGGCCGTTGTAAAATAGCACCTAGTGTCATAAGAACTCTCTGACAGATTCAAGGTTACAGTCAGTTGGAGGGGGGTAAACAGACACAATAAACAGGGTATGATGGACTTCACCTTCTCGAGATTCTCTCACAGAAATTACCAAACGAACCGCGCAGAGGCGACTATCAACGGGCACCCAATCTAGGAGACGCTTCAGCTTGGTACAACACCCATGTCGGTATATCGAGCTGCAGCGGCCAGTGTTCGGGGTAAATTCTGCCCCAGCCATATTTCAGCAATGTACGCCATGTCAAACGGTTCATCAGGAGTTGCATCATTCTCATCATCGTCAACATCATTCTCATAGGTCCTAGTCAAGAACTCCTACGTCATTTGCATTATGTACTCGAACAAATTCAACGATTTGGTTTTCGTCTGAACGCAGAACGTGCATTTTTTTTCTGACATTCATCAAATACTTTGGATTCAGTTTTGACGGAAATGGTCGTCACCCAGACCCAGAAAATACTGCTGCCATACAACAAATGCCAGCACCTACGGATTTGATAATATTGATACGCCATCGCTGTTCATTTTGCCAGACATGGAGCGTGTCCGTGAACCAATAAATAGTTTCTTTTAAAGAGGTACCTCGTAACTGGTCACATGAGTTCCAGCCTACTCTGGACAAAGTGCAGACCTGCTACTCGCAAATTACAATCCAGTCCGGGTATTACTGTGATTTCAGACGCATGTAACTACGGTATTGGAGCTGTCATTTTTAATGTTCACTGACGGAAACGAAAAAGAAATTGCACACGCAGCTAGATCCTTAACAATTACACAGCAAGGTCATAAAAGAAGCTTCAGCTATAATCTTCGCCATTAAGAAGTCCCAAAAAATCCTGTATGGACGCCACTTAACGTTCGTCACTGGCCATACAACGCCTCTCGGTGTTTTCGAATCGAAGAAAGACAACTCTGTTTACACAGCAAACCGTTTGCAACGTTGGTTACAGTGCTTCTGGGCTACGACTTCTCCACCAAATACCCGTCCAGTGAGGCTATTGTCCAAGCTGGTGCACTACTGAGATACATGGATTCTCAACGTCAACAACCCGAAGATGCTCTTGTTACCGCAGTACCGATGGAACCGGAAGTTAACAAGATGCTTGCTACTACGGTTACTTCTACCACGGTTCACGACGCCGCTGCTCGTGACCCGCTACACTGATGTTATGCTGTCTATGATGATGATATGCCTCTCAGTGACTGATCAACCTGGGAAATACCAAAGTGTACTGGTGGGTGCATGACGTTCGAAATCGTCCATAACTGGATTGCCACCATCAAGGCTTTACCACCTTGTTTTGAAAGTACAAGATGCGGAGCTTCTAGACCAGGTGCCTTGTGGAGTAGGACTGAAATTTCGGGCTATATTTCTGTTTCTTACGGTGGGCTGTTATCGATATTCCATTCAGATTTGGCGGGCACTTACGAAAATCGTGTTGAAGGTCAGCTCCTCGCTCAAGGAGGTGGCTATGAGGATGGATTACCGTTCCAACCTCGCGAATTTTGCTGTCATCTGTCCTGCTTTGGCCAGCTGATCGAATCAACTGAAACAAGGAGAAACTGTTCTTTGTAGCGAAAGCCTTCTCCATCTCTTCTGCATTCGAAACCCGTCATTCTTCAGACCCTCGATCATCCCGCGTTTGATGGACCTGTGTGGGACATGCTATCCGCTGGTATCATCATCATCAGTGACAGCAACATCAGTGTTGGCACAGATGCTTCACTGCCGTATGACTAGTCTGGCAGCATAATATTTGCTAGTCTCCATGGTAGCTAGTGTTCATTTGGTTGAGTCAGTAGGGAGGGAAGAGTTTGTCATTAATTCACCAATCTTCATCATCAGTGAGACTGTGCATACCTAGTCAATTTTCAATCACAGCCCGATATTGTTGGGCCACTGAAGCTAATTGACAAAGTCATCTTCAAGGGAAGCAGAGTGACAACTGAGACAATACGGGAGTCAAGTCACGTACTCCGGATGAAATAGCAACCTTCATAGGTGACTGACAGTCACGATCTACTTGAGTCCATGACTGGTTTGCGGCTGGGGGGCTCCAAGTGGCTCGCCTGTTCTGAAAGTACGTACTAACCATGAACAAACGATGAAAACGGGTGAAATCGTCCTCCATTATCCACACGCTGAGCGACGACAGCGAATCTACCACCCAAGTGTGTCTCACTCGAGCATAATTGTCTAAATTGTGCGTTCCTGTCGTCCACCAGCATGGTGATACCTATTCTTCTTGTTGACCAAATCGGTCGTGACAGACCGCCTCGATTTTCACTCTTCCCAACTGCAGTCTGTTGAAGCGTAGGCCAACATGACAAACGGAACCTGCTTACTGCTTAATTGAACCAGATAATGCATAAATTTGGTCCATTAGAACGTTATCAAAAAATCGTTCAGCAGTAGCACCCATGCCACACGGAGGTACGAGGGCTGGGATACTGACAGGTTGTCCAAGCCTAGACAGGGAAAGTCGAGAGGCAGAGGTCGGGTTCGAACCACGAACATTCCGGTTACTAAGTTCGCGCTCTAACCACTTGGGCCATCTCGCCCCCTGAACGTTTTCAGCCCTAAGGCCGGTAGTCACCAAACTGTCTGTCTTCATTCCCTTAGAGCATGTAAAACTCTGTCCACCTCTAGTTCCTCGGAAACGCCAGCGTCATATGTGTCGTGACCTCGTCCCAATTATAGCAATGCACTTTGGAACTGCCGCTTACTATGTATCGCAAGGCAAGGTGTTTTCGATTCGAGGACCCAAGGCTCTTAAATACTAAACCGGAAGTTTGACCATTGGAAATCTGTATCGGACGTGAGGGAATCGGCGGCAGTCCCGCGAGGCACGCCCGAGGTTTTTCTCTTGCTCCGTACTATCCATTGGAACACCGATACACCTTGTCTAACTTTGACAGAAACCCACGTACTCCTCCAGATTGAGTGAGTGGCCCGACGGAAATAAACCACTATATTGTGTCTACATTAGCAATCCAATGACGCAATCAAGCTGTATAGTATAACAAAACAAGGTTACACAGCTTAGAAAGACTGATGCCGGATGCGGATGAATTGCACCAGCGATGTCGAGGACAGGGACGAGGCCTAACTTATGACTGATGCCACAAACAAGACTCTCATATTCTGCTAGTAAAAATTTCAGACTACAGTTCGTGTTTGACGATCTTTATTCTCCATGAAGAATAAATACATCAAAATTTGGCAAACGCTTTTTTGTACTGCGAACCAGGAGCCTTGAGAACTTTGATAACGTTGAAGCTCACTGTTTTGCTGAGAGGCCGACATTCACCAACAGTCACTGTATCACCTACGCTGACATCACTGTATAAATAAACAATTTAGGTAGATGCTCAACATACCGGAAGCAGGGAGAGAGATGTACGGACATGTTCTTGTGCCGCTTTTCGTACCTGTTGTACTTCTTGACATACTTCATGTAATCACGCCGAATGACGATAGTCCTGTTCATCTTCATTTTTCTAACCACACCAGTCAGGATACGACCTCGGATTCTGACATTGCCAGTAAATGGACATTTCTTGTCAATGTAGGTGCCGAAAATGGCCTCTTTCGGCGTTTTGTATCCCAGGCCGATGCTCTTATAGTACCGACCACCCTTCTTACCCTTGACTTCCTGTTTTTGAAAAGCGTTTTCTTTCTAAATACGATAAATCCCCAGAAATGTGGACGAACCTGTTCCGCCATGCTCGGCACTCGTGAAACCTCAAATACAGTGACCTTGGCAAAGAATTTAGCGTAGTAAAATACAACTTATCTTCATTCAGTTCAAATCTCAAAAAATGAAAACAATATGAATGATCTATGCTTTTGAAATTTTTAGAATTCCATTTTCTTTTAGGGGAAAGTTCATGCTCTATATTTGATGTAGATTGCATTTACGAGTAAGCGCTCCTTGAGCGCGCGTGCACTTCCCGTACAGCATCACCCGTATTCGACGTAAAAATCTGCAGTGGTGTATTCACCCATTGGTTACAAATAGCCGAACGATAGGTATTTATGCAGAATTTTTACTGGCTTCAGGTGTCTGGTGATTAATACTGGACGCTATTGTTCAATAAATTTAAATAATCTTCCCAATGGGTTGTGCATGGAGTGATCCCGACAAAGTCCAACAAGACACCAGTAAAGCAATTGAGAAACAGATTCGTCAGGATGCTGAAAAGGCAATGAAACAAGTTAAACTGCTACTGCTTGGGGCAGGCGAATGTGGAAAGTCAACCGTTCTAAAGCAGATGAAGATTATTCACGGACAAGGCTATCAGGAATCCGAAAGAAAAGAATACGTGTGCATCATTTTCGCCAACATTGTGCAATCGATGATTAAAATTCTCAGAGCGATGGAGTCTTTGGAAATTGCTCCTGATTCTTTCGATCCAGAGGTCGAACTTAAAACTTTAAATGGATTTCTTGCCAATGTTGAGGACGGTCATTTTCCTGACGACTTGGCTAATGTGCTGCGCAGACTCTGGTCATGTAACAGTGTCCAACAATGCTTTGCCCGATCCAAAGAGTACCAACTCAATGATTCTGCGGAGTATTATATGAAATCATTGGATCGTATAGCTGCACCTGGGTACACACCAACTGAGCAGGACGTCCTTCGGTCACGCGTAAAAACGACGGGTATAGTGGAATCAGGTTTCCGGTATAAAGATTTGGAGTTTAAAGTCTTTGATGTCGGTAAGGACATGCCCACACAGAAAATTATGACCGCTTTATTCATATATCGTTCATCTGTATGATTCTTTCAGGGGCCTAACCGTTGTGGTGTCTGAAATGAGCACATGGGTTCAGATTATCTCAGGGGTCCAAAGTCTAGATAGAGGCCGTCGGAGTGTTCGAGTTTTTTCGAACAAGGAGACTCTCGGTCATTGAGATTTTGAATTAACCACCGAGCCGCCAGAAATTCCTATCCACTTGGTGAAGAAAATCACAATATTATTTGACTTCAAAATTTGGCTCGGTTTTTTGTTTGTCCCCGGAGCAGTGATCTATTTGTTTCACAAAAATCCAAAACCTCCACTGTGATAGTGAAAGCTGATGCCTGAGTAAAGCCTTTCTTTCGTCCCATTTGCTATATACTCAAGCGCATATTGTAGTCTGTTCTTTTAAGAGCTGGACTCTATCATTTTCAAAAGTTTTCTTGATAATGCCAGCAAACTTCGGTCTCTCTAGTAGCCCTTTCTTAGAAGCAGAAATAAACAGAGGGAGGTTTTACTGTTGTTACTGTTGTTACTGTTGTCATGCTACATTACATAGTATCTGCTTTCATACAGTTCGCACATTAAGGTCCACGATTATTGCTCACACATGCACCATTGAATTAGGTACCAATTTATGGGTTTTGACATATTGACTCATGAATTCGGTTTGTGGTGGATGTACGCCTTATGGGTTTTGACACATTGACCTATCATGAATTCGGTTTGTGGTGGATGTACGCACCCCACTGGATGAAAAATACCACTCGGGAAAAAATATGCAAACGAGAGGAGCCAAATAACTGATGCATAGGACGAGATTGTTTCAACAGATACAAACAAAACAAGAAGGCCGATTTAAAATCTTTGGCAAACAACTAGATGCACGGAGCTGGCCCTCAGCGAATCGCTTATCTGCTTATCCTTAGATGCCGATACATATGGAAGTCTATATTGATGACCTTGTTTTGAACCACAATCATTTAAATCCTCTGAATCACTGGCTTTCGCTGAATTTAACAAATTCCCTTCGTTTGTCTATCTAGCAACCAATTTTACGTGCATCAAGTTTTAAATGATCTAATCTTCTGATCATCACTCACGTACAGTAATTAGTTGATATACAGAGTGACTTCTTTTACAGAATAAAATCGCCAAAAAATGTGAACCTCCCCCAACATCCAGCAAGCAATATATATTCCCTCTTAGAACTGTAATAGATTTTTAAGTTATAAATGACTACTGAAGTCAGTTGAAAACAAACAAGCAAACTCGGTACCAAGAAAATGGTTTCAATAAACTATGGTGTATCAAACAGGCAAACAGTTTGAAGCACACAAGGAGACGAAACATATTTTCACGAAGGATGCACTTTGTGCGGTTTCAACTGCCGCAATGTTTGTCATTTTGTGGAGAAGTTTACAAGACAAAAATAGTTATGAAGTTGATGGCCGCCTTTAACTCTTTCGATCTCTTTACTACCATATATGAGTCAGACATATCACTAGTCGAAGTGAGGTTTCTTTGGGTAAAGTGGATTCTGAATTTGTGTAATTTTCTGACCGGCCTGAGCCGTAACGAATTAACTATAGACGTAATACACCATTCGTAAGGTTGCTTAAAAATATCATTAACGAGAGAGCCAGCTGGGTTCCAGGTGAGTTTGTCGAAACACCAAATCTGTTTGTAAATGAGTGTATTTCGCTAATTTCGTGCAATCCAGTCTCAAGAAAAACATAAGTTTGACGGAAAATCGGAGACTGCATCTACCTGATTCCTCCCAAGAAAGGCGAAATCGATTGTGGCTTGTCGAAGAATTTTCAACAACCTTATGAGTAGTGTATTCCGTATACGCATGTATCATGTATCTCCGTATGTCGAACATTGTAACAGCTGAAACATGAGTCGGCCTGGTGCAGCACATTCGGTTGCCTAGAAACAGCATAAATGAGAGATCCAGCTCGGGTCCAGTTGAATCTCTCGCAAAGCCACTTTTGTTTGCAAACGAGAGTAATTCGCAAACCTAACTAGAGTATTGAAGCGAAGAGAATTCAGTTTAAAAAAGTTGGAAAATAGCGGTCGCTCTGTTGGTGTTCCCCTGACTCGTTTTTTCTGATATTATTGTTCACATGTGATCATGTGATCACATTTGAAGTGTTAGGCGTCCTGTCAAGGCCAAATCAGGGTGCACCGGAGACCATGTAGCAAACTGCATACAATTTGGTCTCAAGAAGGACGTAAGGTTGGCGTAAACTCGCGGACTGCGTCTTCCTGATGAGCCACACGAGAGGCAAAATCAGTCGTTAGCTGTCGAATAGTTTTCAACAATCTTTTGAGCGGTTTCTCCCAAGGAAATATATTGGAATATCTTGAATGTGGTACCATCTAAAGCACAATGTGGTCTTCATGCAGTTGAGAACATATCATGTACAAGGGGTTCAGCTGGGATTTAAAGAGTCTTCTGTTTAAACCTGCGCCAGTGTGGAGATTAACTTGGCTTTACTGCGAACACAAGGCAATGCCTCTGAAATCTGATGGAAAGGTCATAATTCTATCAGAGTACGACAGCTGTAGATTGCGCTGACAGTCTGGAAAACAGTTTGAAAGATCCTGATTCAGTCCACCTTATTTGGCAAAAAATCGACCTCAATCCCATGATCTGAGGTGTTTTGTGTAAAGTGTATCACATTCACTAAAAATTCTATGCAGCGCCCCTACTTATAGGTTGTTTTGGGTAAGTTTTCAGCTTAATTAGAAATGACTGACTAAGTTTGTCACATGTCACAATGAGACACTTAAATAAAATACAAAACTGCAGAAGAGATCCAAATGCTTATCAATTTTTAGGCCTCTACTAACCAACAAGAGCCACTCCTTTTCAACGATTAGGAAAAAATGGGAGAAAGATTGATATCCCTTGTTTAGAAAAGTTGGCCGCTTGTCATTTGAGTACTATAATTATCTCTGATTTTTTGCCGACCACATTTGTAAGAAATCCCCGTCTAAGCAACACTTCCAAGAAACAGTTCTAACAGACCTAAGTTTTCGCCATCAGACTATATTCTTTCTTCATTAAAAGAAACCGCGATATTAGAAACACCTTGAAGAATGAAGTTGTTTTGTTCTTAATTCTTTGTCTCTCTCTACAGTAGGTTAGTCTTCCTGACAGTTATGTAGTAGTATGGTCGGAGGGAGTTCTACTTGCTCAAGATGAACCCAGTCCGAGCTGACAACTACTCACTACAGTCACTGGATGTGTGAGGTTACAGCCGACGTCACTGGCTGGCTGCTTTCAACCCTTCTGGGTGATGAGTTCTATGTATTTCAGCGAACCGAGGCGATATCGGTTATTTGTTCACCCCTTTTTTGACAATAAATTAAGCAACGTCTGTTTTCTGTATTCGTGTGTCATTTGGTTAAAAGTGGGTTAATTAAAAATTAAAGATGTTTAAGCTGCGGTAGTGAAGCATCGGTGTTGAACACTGATGTCATGCTGTCGATAATGATGATGATGATGATGATGATGATGATGATGATGATGATGATGATGATGATGATGATGATGATGTTTAAGCCGCTGAAGGTTATCCTGACTTGTCTGAGGGTGACTGTGAGGTGAAGGAAGGTGCCCATAAAAATTCTTACAGCCATTCAGAAAGAGATAAGGTATTCCTAAGGATGCTGTTGAGGGTAGTTTTCCTGGCAAAACTGGATCATTCTGGTTGAAAGCTGCCCACGCAAGTGATGGTAATATCAAGTGAGACCTAAGAAATCGTAAATTCACAAAATACAATCGTTTGCATACCATTTTGGTTTTGACGAGAGACTCGCCAAAAACCCAGCCGAATTCTTGTTTTTTGGTTCGAATAGAGCATAAAGCTGACGGAATCTCGGGGACTGCAGCCACCTTATTAGCCGCAAGCATGGCAAAACCGATCGCGGGTTGTCGGAGTCTTTTCAGTAACCTTATGAGTAGTGCATTACGTCCACACAAAAGCATGAATCCCCTTTACACATTTAGAGCTGATGTTTAAACAAGAATGTTTTCTTTCAGCTCTGTTCTTTTCATTTCAAAAATTTCAAAATACGCCCAAAAACAGACCGAGTACCGTCACCCCACTTGGTGTCTCTCATAATTCTAGTTAATTTGATAACTTAACTCATCATATGCTCCAATGGTCACACTATTTGTGCGCTTTGGTTTCAACCAAGAGAGGAGAAGTGGAGAATGAGTTCAAGGTGAAAGTGTTATTTCACTGGATATGTGAAACTTCCTTCCGAGAAGTCGTCGCTTGAGGAGCCAGTCAATGCGTGACCACACAATGTCGTTTCCGTCATTGAAAGATGAATGGCGCTACATCTTGTCCAAGTGAGAGCTACTCACACTGACGCTTAGTCACTAGTGGCCAAACGCCAAAGTTTTCAAGCACTGGTATGAAGGTCTTGGGTTTTAAACCCGCTACTGAATTTTAATGAGATACACATTGCTGATTATTCTCAATAAGGATGAAAAGGCGATACAGTGTTTCTCGACTTTTCAGCTTAGATTGGCCCCACTTCCAGGGTAATATCTCTATTGAAACATCTGTCGACTATTCTGAGAGAGCCAGAAAGCATTGGAGAGGAACATACGAGACCGACAATTTGCTGTATTAACCCATACCTCTCTTCTGATTTGAGAATCTTTCCCGGTTGTTGGTCTGTTCACCGAGCTTGGCAGGCGCCACTACGCACGTTTAGATTCAGATGCATAGCAGTTCTTGTTGAGATGTAATGTACTAAAGTGTGCCGAGTCCCCCAACCCTTATGTATGCGGCCATAATTAATCCATTGAGATACCCAAGGATTCTGCGAACTAGCGAATTAGTCCCTTGGTCTGCATACTTGTAGTTCGTTAGGAAAACGCTAACCAATCGTCCGTAACACCGACTTCTCTTTTTTTAGCGCGCCAATGTTCTAGCATTTGTAGATTTTTGCACAATAATAACATTTTTCCAATTCACTAGGTCATTTTCAGGAGATTTGGAGTGGCTTTTGATTAGGAATACTTTAAAATACGAAGTCTTTCCCATTATTTTCAATCATTCTGTCATCAAGAACAAGTGGTTACTGATTAAGAAATAGCGAATTTTGTTTGGTGGGCCCACCCCGCCCATCGGCGTTTGAAATAAAAAGAACGGTCCAAGAATTCGTCGCATGTTCACACTAAGCAAAGCTCTCGACAAGGCTAACAGCTTGCATTACCGTATTCTTTTATTGTGAATGAAAGCTATACTTTTGAGTATGGTTTAGCAACCATATGATTAGTGCAGATATTCGGCAATATCTTCCGATTTCTTCTATATAACCCTGAATGACTGGTGGTCGGTCTCTATCCCTTCGTCGTTCTCGTAACTTTGATCGACTGTACATGAGTGCATTTTGTTTTACATCATTTCATGAAAAATGACCCAAACTGAGTCCTAGTTTTACCTAATAAATCATATGACCTTTGATGCAGAAACTTCATTTTAAATATTCCCTTCATTTATAAAAGTCAGTTTTGCGTGGTCCTTATTTATTTGTAATGTAGATAACTATCCTCGATCTATTCAAGTAATGTTTCTGACCGTATGAATATCTCTCGTTCTGTCTGAACAGACTGTATCGGATCAAGTTATTTCCATATGAAGTGAATGCCATTTGGGTCGAAAGAGTTTATCGGTTTTCTGTTAACCGTGGAGTAATTTATTTTTATATGAAGGCGTTCAGGACACCGCTGTCTGGAAAGCTTTTTCAAAAAATGTTGACACATGAAAAACGGGCAAGAAAGTATGGTTTTATAAATGCAGTTTAGCACATCTAGGCATCGTAACTGATGATTCCAACCTGAGTGGCGATGAAATATTCGCAACCAAACTGTCTGGTTCGGTGGACAAACTAACAACCATCTGGTAAAGTGCAGTCAACTCGTCCGGACGGGACACATTATCATGATGTTGCTGAAACGTCTTCAATGGTCCACAACCAGTTTCTCTTTCTTTCGGGCTCACCAGGAAGACACAGTTCCCGAGATTCCATCAAACCTGTTTCACATGAACTCAAATTGGACTGATTCCGACAAATACACTAATTTGCAGATCGATCTAGTTTTCACGGAAGACTCAAATGAACCTCTCGTTTGTGATCATCTTCAATCGAATGTGCTGCATACAGGCCACCTCATGTTCCAGTTGGTACGACATTCGAGATATCCCAGGATGCTTTCATAAAGGAAACTACTTTCAAGGTTGTTGAAAGCTCTTCGACAGCCCACGACCGGTTTAGCCCTTCTTGGGGCTCATCAGGTAGGCGCAGTCCCCGAGATTCCGTCAACTTTAAGTTCCACTTAAACCCAACTGGTATGGGATTTACAAACTACAGTTTGTTTCCTATCAATTTTGTTTTAACGGGAGATGCAGTCGAACCCCAGCCGTCGTTCATAATATCCTTCAAGTAAATGTGCTGCATACATACCTTCTGATGTTTGGTACGGTGTCCGAGATATCAAAGTACACTGTACAGATTAACGAAAACTCTATGACATCCCTCCGCCGGTTTTACCCTTCTTAGAGCTCATTATTTAGGCGCTATCGCCTAGCTCGTTAAAGGAAGCGCCTGGCAAACTATAGTGAGTTTGTCTTTCCATATAGTTTCCCAGACTTCCGTTTCAGACATAGCGGAGAAGGATATAAAACCGTGTTTTACAGTGTAATTTGTCACTCTTCATGGTTTCGGTCTTTTGAAATACAAATACGGCAGTTACTTTGCCACTTGAATCATTTTGTATAGCATATAAGGTCCACTTTTAAATATATTATGAGTCAGCTATGCGTCATTCCATGTCGTGATGGGATTAAGATGGAGATTGGCTTACTCTTTGTCATTTGCTGCCATCACTAGCTGACTTCAGCCGACAATGTCCCTCAGGTTTTTATCACCCAAAGATTTTGTTTACAGCCTGTCTTTGTACCTGTGTTATTATGAGACACGGAAAACGGCAGCCCACCGTGCATGTCTCCTTTTAGACATTCTTCGTACCCGGTATTCACTCTCTGCCTAACAACAGAGACCACAAACTTTACCGGTTCTTGGATTATTCTGCGTTTTATACAGGCCTTGCCGGTTCCCTTGAACATCTCATTTTGAACTCACTTCATGAGTTGTTCGTAAAAACTGTCTCTAGTTTGCAACTCTCGGGCGGTCTCACCAGGTGACACATTTAGCGTAGGTTAGTCCTCCACAAAAACAAACGCCCACTGAAGATAAGCCAGTAAGGGAATAAAAGCCAGGCTTTGGAGGTGGTGGCCAAATCCAGGCGATTACGGTACACGAATCAGTTTGTCCAGTACGGCAGGAAGTGAGAACTACGCAGTGAAGCCGATAGCATTGATGCAAGGCAGCTGTTGCTTATGTGAAACAAGCATAGCTGTCAAGGTCACTAACCATTGAGCCGATAGCATTGATGCAAGGCAGCTGTTGCTTATGTGAAACAAGCATAGCTATCAAAGTCACTAACCACTGGTTTGTCTCTTCCTGCCGTCCCTATACGGGGATACGGCAGTTGGTAACACGACTCAGTTAACTGGTAAAGGCCTTCATAATCCGTTCCACAGTTATAAACTGATGGCCTTCGGGTTGTCTCCTTTTCGTATAAGACTGGTCGGAGATAGGTTTACGAGGAAATCGGTTCTCTAGCATACCAGATATGTGACCTAACCAATGTAACCCGTGAACTGTGACCAACTGATCTGTCGAAGCCATGAAAAGTCTCCACAGACCACAAAACTAGAGTCACTATATATTCACAATGGAGTAGTTGTAATGAGCACTAAAACCAGCGAAGCCAACTGGGCAGGGAATAAAAATACTGTCACAGTTATCCATATTCTGTTCTACCACACTGTAAAATCTATCCCAGAAGGTTGGGGAAAGTTAAATCACTCCATTTCTGCAGTATGCACATGGGGTTCAAAACGAAGTAACCGCATGAAATGGAGCAAGCCGGATGACAGCATTCTGCCCAAACTGGTCTGCAATTCATCAGCGAGTCACTATTTTTTTAGAAATTGTACAGTAAGTATTCCTAGGTTCCCAGTCTGGGCAGGCTTTACTTAGTATTACGTTTCAATCAAGCACCTTCCGAATACAGATAGTAGTTTTGAGTTTAAAAAACGGTTTGAAACATTTTTAAAAGCATATTTCCAGGGGGTTATTCGAATGCTGGAAGGTATGTGTGCACCTGAATGTTCCCACAGGATTATCATAAAAGAATCTTCCGAACCGTATGAGGCTTTCCTTAAAAACATCAGTTGAAGTAAAAGACACTGGCTTTCCCAGCTCGACTTAATTAAATCACTTAACAGTCTACTCTCCCAAACTTAAGATGGTCGTATTGCAAAGGGACTAAAGAATGCTGCAGCAAGGAATTTACAAAGAACGCCTGGGTCTCTCCGGAGTCACTGATACTCCTTAAAGGACACACCTAGTGTAGACTACTCATAAGGTGGCTGAAACACCATGAACGAGAGATTCAGCTGGGTTCCAAACGGGTCTCTCGCAAAACCAAATCTGTTTGCAAATGAGTGCATTTCTCTGGTTACACCTTTTGGTGTCTCTGTAGGGGTTGATATTGAAGGCCACTTAGCTGCATCCTTCCTCGTCTTTGTAGAAAGTTTATTAAAGCTTAATCGAATTGAATGGCTTTATATAGAAACAACACTGGTTGGATTCCTAAGGGTCTCTTTCCCGATTCCCTGTACAACCGCTGT
Source organism: Opisthorchis viverrini (assembly GCF_000715545.1). Lineage (NCBI taxonomy): Eukaryota > Metazoa > Platyhelminthes > Trematoda > Opisthorchiida > Opisthorchiidae > Opisthorchis > Opisthorchis viverrini. The sequence goes on along the minus strand of NW_008751827.1, from coordinate 225,128 downwards.
TTTACTAACAACGACAGGTTTGTTCGGTTTAGGTGAACTGTGCTTCTTTCAGTCAGACGGATCACACTTGGATGAAGTTATAGCCGTCACAATGAATGTGTACGATTGAAAAGTACTAAAAGTAGTCCTCGACACACAGATCAGGATGACGGTTTCTAATGATGAAAGCTCTCTCATATCAGACTGAACAGTTGAGATCCTCGCGTCTTGGAACCATACTAGTTGCAGCTTATAGTTGTCGGAGCCATAGCAGTGAATCCATTGTGTGCAAAGCAATAGTATCTAGAGCTCACTCAAAACGAAGGTGACGTTGACTTTCAATGATCTGTTAGTCTAATGTTGCGACCTTGCAAAATTTGTACTCCAAACAACCACAACAAAATCCAGCGCCAAGTTTTTCTTTATTGCGCTTAGTCTCATCCAGTTTGGCGGCTTTGACCTGTTTCCACATTTTTGTAAGTTGTACACGTTTACTCTAAGCCAAAAGTTGCCTACCTTCCGAGGCATCCACACATGGAATGAGCAGTTCATATACACAATTTGTGTATACAAGTAACTCATCATAGCACACATAGCTTTCCCAACACGAAACGAAGATTCTGGAATTTTAGTGATCAGTACCTTTGATATACTGATATAGTGAGCCTCTGCGTAAACGGGTAATCAACTTCATGGTGTTTGTGACTTTCTAAACCATATTTTATGTTCCAAAGCTGATCCAGATCAGATCAGCCCACGTCAGGTGGAAGATAGTGGTGCACACGGACCGTTCACCTTATGTCAGCAATTTGTTTGAAACAAAAACTTCTACCCTCATTGATGTCATGATCACCATCTATGTATAACATCACCTGCAACAATGAGTGGCGTCCGTGAGCACTGTTCCCACTGTCTCCTATTTATGTAACCGCAGATGGAAAGGAAAGCGTGTACAAACTAGCTCTGACGTTGATGTGCAAATAACTGAAAAAAACAGTGCTTTCGGTCAGCGAAAATCATGCGCATGCCATTCTACAAGATAAATAATAAAGCCTAGATTGCAGTCCAGTAATCCAGTTTTTGCGCGTTGTGTGCTACGCTAATTTGTGATCAGCTGATACTGGTCCCGTCTGTTTGATGGCCAGCTAACGCCACTGGAACCGTTAACACAGCGTTTGGGATAGGAGGATTTATTTGCAATCATTTTGGGTGCTTTATTATTTTGGTCCATTTCAAGACTTTATCCAGTCGTCAACGGGTGTTAGCAGCTCCTCTACCGGGTTTCTGTGGCAAGCCGTTCACCAGGGGGTTAGCTAACCGATTAGACGCAGCCAACATCTGCCCTCACATCAATATTTGGTAACGGTGAAGCAGTCAAACCGAACTTTGTGGCTGAACTTGCGACTCGTGGACTGGGTGGATCATTAAAGATCAGAACATACCATCATATGGTAGTCAGGAGGCCTTCACACACACATACACACACGCACTCATTCACGCTCTGGCAACGCAGATACCGTTCTTGATTTAGCAGCGATGTGACTGTTTGCATCTGTCCAACACCTGAAGTCAAGGGGGCAGGGAAATATGATAACAGCTTAAATTTAATAGAAAAAAAAATAGATGGACAGCGGTCCTGCGGCAATTGTAGGTATGGTTATTAGTTATAGATTTCAGGAACTCCAATAGGGCGGTGCTTATGCGCTGTCACACATCTGGAGCGAGATAAAGGGTGGTCTGTGATTGACTCAGACGTCGTTGTTGGCCGATAAGAAATAACTCAGCAACAACTGTCTCGCTGAGACGAGGTCTGTGGCAGTTTGAATTAATCAAGCCACTCTTGCAACTTGAATAAAAACCGCTAATGTGAGGACATCCACAGACACCACACGAAAGTTATCTTCATATGTGGTGACCAGCAGAAGCCATATTCATTTCGCACTCAGTTGGCTGAACTTGAATCCATTCATAGTTTTGAAAACTATGGCTTTGGAACTAAGGAGTTCTGAGCAGCGTCTATATTGACAGCCATTCGCTCCTACCGAAAGACATCCTTGACCATAATGAGATGACGTTTTTTCCCCGCTGATGTGCGTCATCGAATAACTCACACTTGTGCCGGGATTACATCACCGCAAACTAAACGTCTGGACATGGTTTGGCATGTATAGTATAGCATAGTATAGTATAGTATAGTATAGTATAGTATAGTATAGTATAGTATAGTATAGTATAGTATAGTATAGTATAGTATAGTATAGTATAGTATAGTATATTGTATTATAGTATAGTATAGTATAGTATAGTATAGTATAGTATAGTATAGTATAGTATAGTATAGGGCACAGTATAGTGTATAGTATAGTATATTACAATGTAGTATGGTATAACATAGTAGTAGTATTGTAGTATAGCACATCATCATCATCATCAATGACAGCACATACTAATCATCCAATCACTTTTTCACTTCCGTCTTTGTCACTACATTTTCACATTACATTTTCACTACATGCTATAGTCCAAAGTATGAGCGCTGGTTACCAGTAAACGAGGAAATATTTGACTCTAGTTAAATTAAGCGGTAGCCCACAACTCAGGTCTGGTCGATTGGGACTGGATCAAACTTTTCCCAGCCGATGGATAGGTCGGGATGGACCGATTTTCTAAACTCTCGAGTCACTTTTGAACCAACTAAACTTCTGTCTATTGGGTCAAATACACCTTGCTGTTTATGTCCGCAAAACGCTCTCAGTGGATGAACCTAAGGGAAACAGTATTGTAAGGTCAAATAATCTACCATCGGAACAAGGCTGCATTGAGTTCGGAGGACGGGAACATCCATACGAGAACAAGTGAGCTTGAAAAGTGGCTCACCAACTAGACTGAGAAAAGCCATCATTAGGACTGGATATGGTGACTAACGATCATGCACCCACAACGAAATTCTTATGGGAAAGAATAAATAAAGTTGAATGCACAAGAGAAAAATACAGGTAGTTTAGTTTCGATTGAACAAACTTCGGCAACTTAACCTCACTTAAACTGTTGTGTACAACTGAGATACGTAGCGACGTTTTGTAGCCTGTAGAGATTGATATTCCTACTTTTGGCGGTATATCCTATTCCACCTCATCATAAAACAAGTGTTTTGTTTTGGGCTCTTCAGTTTTATTTCCAAGTAAAACATTCGAAAGAAGGGAGTGTGGACCTCGTGCTTAGGGAACAGGCGACAATAAGCCACAGTTTCAGAGGACTACTACACCAAGCAAAAGGTTTAACTCGGAATAACTCATACCAAAAAACGTATTCGAAATCTGGGTACTTGCAAATAACCGATTGATTACTATCTAAATTCTGAGAAACACCAAGCCGGAGATAATAAGAAAGGATTTTTAGCTGTCAACAGTTAAATGTCTCAAAACTGTTGTAATAGTGTTGTGGCTACGAAGTAACTGCTCTCATTTCGAGAAGGCGGAAACTGCTAGTGTTCCAGAACCAACACCACTGATCTCCAATTTTTTAAGCTCTTTTATGTTTGGTTCACAAATACCTTTGCTGTAAACGGTCAATAAGGTCAATAAGTTTTTCTGAATACCAAAAGCATGTATCCGATGGAACAGAAAATACTCGACATTCTAGTGAGTGTTTTGGACGAAAAGTCTCCGTTCGAAAATACGAAAACGGCTAATTTCAGTTGCATTAGCTCTTAAATCTTAACGATCAAGTATCTCCGTGTAGTGCACGTCTTTTTCAACTTTTTCTCAAGTCGGAAGCTGAAAAGCCCCACCTTTTCTCGAAACATACCACCTGAAACCCATTAGATGGATGAATTGTCCCAACTCCGCTGAATTCCTGTCACCATTCGACTTAAATTCATGTGTTTAGAAGGGTGTCTCACGCAATACCTTATAGCGGAACATGCAGTCAGGCTGAGATTGCATACGTGAAGCCTTGGTCTCTCGCAAATGAACAACAGTTTGTTCAGGCCTTTCAGCGTTGACCTCGGTTACATATGTTTGTGACCGGCAATAAGCCTAAACGGTTCCAGGCGGACTGATGGAACAAAGTAGTGTAAGTCACGCATTACTAAAACCACACGGAACGAATGCTGATGATTTAAAGATATACGAGACCGGATATACTTTGGGCGACAGAACTTTGGACACGGAATTCTCAAGATTTATCTAAGCCTCAAGAGAGGACCTACCACAGTATAGTTTCAAAATTAAGCGAAGTACTTTCAGCTCACTGCATGGTAGCTGATTGACAGCTGCAACTTGGTGAATAATACTCATGTCTGGAATTTCAATCATAATTAGTTCAGTTTACTCCGATTAGGGGCAGAACAAATATGGAACAGCCTGTTATATAGTCAGACGTAGTGCATGTCGCAAAAAGCGGAGAGTGATAGACGCAGTCAATGTTGGTGATTTTGGTTAATTCGGACTATCATGAAGATTTACCGGGAGCTGTTTTAGTTAAGAGAATATTGCAGCCTGGTTCAAAAATGCTCAAGATACACCATGACACCGTGTTAGCTTCAAATGAAGCATCTCTCTGTGCAGGTACAATCAATTTACAAAACCTGTGTTTCATTCGTCTGACAACCCATTTGTTTAGGGTTGCACAAATTGAACTCTGTTTCCTCACCGTGTTCTTTGGCATAGACTAAGAGGGACCAAGGTCGCTAAACAAGTTGCACGTACAGTTTTGCTGAAAGGTAATTCCAAGACAACGTATCAGCTGACAAACTTTCGAAATGATAGCACCTTGTCCCTCACGTGACTCTACCAAAAGTGAGCTTGAAGGCTTTCATTTTTGCTTCCCTCAGAGTTACAAGAATGAAAAATTAAATACCCGTCTACATTACCATCAGTTTATACACCGATTAGGTGTAAAATGAGCAAAATGAGTTTATTCTTCAAACTGCCGAACAGAAAAATTCAAATTTTGTCAAGTGGAATCCCGCAACTCTACTAAAAAAACGGATACCGAGAGATTACATACGCATGTAGGGTTACCAAGTTCTGGAATTTCAGAAATATTTGTGGCTAGCAGAATTAATAGTTCAGGGTGTCTCAACACTGGACGTGACATTCTAGGAACTGTCAGAACCGCGCCGTATAAAGTGCTCCATCCATGAAGACATGGACTAGATGCGTCGATAAAGCAATTTTAAGTCTGTCTTTTCATTTCAATTCTTATTTGTGGAAACCGACGACTCATAATCCCACGCGTTTGTCATCTAGGTTGGAAACTCACAGCAGCAGCATCCTCTGTCATTGTTTCGGATGTTCGGGTCGGCTATCCCAAGAAGGGTCCTGTATCTTGTGGGCCACTATGTTATTCGGCTTGAACACCGGCTCTTGTGGATCAAATTTAGTTTATCATGGTTAGTATTTAAACAAATTGGAATTGTAAAATGATCAACACGAATTCTGAAGCTACCGAAGTTTGGACGACCAAGGATTGCCCCCATAGTCAGAAAGGACCTTAATCACACTGTTATTTTCGCATTTCCATAAAGAGCAGATTTCGATTTGACACCCAAATTATCCGGTTCAGTCAAAAAACACCCTTCGAAGACAAGCGTCCAAGATCATTCTGCTGACACACCAATTGTTTTGAGGTTTTGAGGGTCAAATAACGTGCAACTGACCGGTTTTCTTTCATATTTCAACTTTCGCCATTGCAAACATCTAAAGATACTGCATTTTTGGTCACCCATTATTGTCTCCTCTCTCGGTATGATTCCATATAATATAGCACATCACGCAGCGGCTTCCTAATGAAGAAAACGCAGGAGAGAAGAGTAGCACTCAGGCCAGTTTGACAATATTGTGCACCAAAACTTTTGGAAATCCAGTCATGGTTTACCTAATAGCAACCTGCTGTCTACTCTACTATTTCACGCTGAAATGTAATATCTGCTTACTACTGGAAACTGTACCTATTGGCGTTAGGCGGTACTCTCCTTGGTTCCATTTTTGGTTTTTGCACTGGTGACTCTGCTAATGAGAAGTTTACGTGTAGAAACGACCGGATTTTTTCCGGATGATACCGTTTTATTGCACGAAGTCAGATATTGCTCAAATCTATGGGAAATTGGCAAGCACTAGAGCTTTTAATTCGATTGGGGAAACGAGACTGTCACAAAGGTTTAAAAACAATCTGTGATCAGAAACCAAATCTTCTGGTCTGTTCCCCAAAATGAATTAATTTCAATAGAGATTTTCACACCCATGACTATCTCAAATTAGTAGTGAATAAATAAATAGAAACATCTTTTTTTAGTCATGTAGGAATTTTGTGTTTGGTCTCCGGCCCGAATCACTGGTTCCATCTGTCTGAATATGAGGTTCCGCTTTTAAGATGTCTATGGAAACTGCATTGACTTCTCCGAGAAAGACACTCATTTGCAAACCACTTTGGTTTTTACGAGAGACTCAACTCAATCTCTCGTTTATGATATTCTACAATTGAATATGCTGCACACAGGCCACCTCATGTTCCAGTTGGCACGGTATTCGAGATATCACAGTATATTTTCATAAAGGATCAAGTAGAACATGAGGTTGACGGAACTCGAGGACTGCGCCTACCTGATGAGCCCAAAGTGGAAGGACGAAACCGGTCGTGGGTTGTCGAAGAGTTTTCAGCAACCTCGTGAGTAGCTTCCTTTATGCACTGACTTCTGTTGCAGCAGCTACATCTTTGTCCATCCATACGTGGCTCTCAGCAGACTGGAAGATGTGCAGCCTAGATCTCGTACTGTACAAAAGTATTCGTAGGTGGTGTGTCAAAATACTGGTAGCTCGGAAGCCCACTGATGATATCACCTCATTTAGTGACGAAACGCTTGTAAGTTGATCGTCAGTCTCGGTGGCCGAATCAGAGACACCTGATCAACAACTTTTCACCGGTGGGAAGGTAATTCGCCGACAGATGGTCCATCCTATTCTGTTTCCGGAAATGAATGGTACAGTTCTGTCATGCTCCTTTTGTTTTCCGCTAAACCTGTACTGACCTGTCCAGAGTATCATCATTTTCCGCACCGCTGCCGATCGTTCACACTCCCTAAAGTTTCAAGTTAAAAAACCACAAGTCATTGGTCAAGTGCCCAAAAACACGACATTTGAATAGAATTGCTATCAGAAACTTTCTTGGAACTGCGTGTCACAGTTACACTGAATATGATAACTGTCCCGGTAAATGGAAGAATTTAAAGTTCACTTTACGAAACTGAAGTTGGTAACCAAAACAGTTTTACCAGTTGGGGATATTGGGCACACTCATCGTCTGGCACCTGTCTGACTTATGTTGTCTTCATAAAAAAGTAAACTTTTTTTGGATGACGCGACTGCTGCATGGTATGAGCGTCACAGTAGGCTTCAGCACACAGCTCCAAACTTGGTGCGAAGCAGTCAGATTAATTGCATGAATTAATCTCACTTCCATCCATCTACGCCGTCGTACTTTGCCTTAAATTCACGTCGGATTCATAAGTAAAAACTGACAAAAATTCAGTGTTTGATCTATTGCCGAATTACATGAGAAAAGTGCTATACAGAGTACAGCTGCAGTTGTAATTGTACCACCTATTGTCGTCTGTCTGGATCACATGCTTACCAGACATGTATTTTTGCTCCAGGTGGATTTTTCTTAGTTGTTCTGTTCCTAGAATGTCATGACGGTCTGTTCTCGATCATTTTTCAGACAAACTGTACAAAAGCTGTTCAACATGTGTTTGGTTTGCTTATCACATTTTTGAAGACCCGTTTTGTTGTGCTCACGCCGAATCCGCTCAGTATTTGCACAATGGAATTGAATTTTCGAAAGTTATGACGTCTCCCTGATAGACTAAAAAAGACAGGAAACTGAGTTCTCAATACCAGTCTAGACTTTTGAGCCCCGCATAGACATCCCGGGGCCCCGGTGATGTCAGGAAAGTATTCTATCAGAATGTTTCGCCATAGGTATGATTGATTCAGCCGTCAATGAAATTGGGTAACCAGCAAAAATATAAACATAGATGAGAATGATCTTTGGTTTTATCGTGGAAAGTTTCATTCTGTTTGCAAAGGCTTTGCAGCTAGGAGCATTGTGCGGCCAAGGAGCCCCCACGCCGAACAACACCCCATGAGATAGATGAAGCGGGTTACATCACCCCGATCATTCCCATCGTTATGCACCCAAACACATGATGTATTCAGGTATCCCGTAGCCCACTACCCAACATAAAGCCACATCGCAATGATCTTCCTGAGGAGACCATCCTGGATGACAGGTTGCGGCAAACATTATCAGATCGCTGTAGGATTTATCATCTTTGAAGAGGCTCCATCTACATGAAAAGTTTATCATGGGATCTTCCTACACAGAGAAATACTATCTCTTGAGGAATACAGCCCACACCCCTGCATGTCACAAGTCGACATAGCAGATGTGAAGGAACTATGTTCAAGACGAAAGGTGTTTCATCGGGGAGGTCGCTTTCAACTGCTCCAGTTCAACGAAAGAGCAAGAAGGTTTACTTAAATATCTGAGCTCGGGTTGTGCCACTGTTTGTTGGTTCCGCAGAGTGGATTTGAGAAAAAACTAAAAGAAAGAAAACGGAGAAAGTTAAACTGTCTTGAATAGGATGGGTTCAGTGTTTCACTAAGCAATAACCCAAAATAAGTGGAACCTGTGCGTACCCGTTGTTTGGAATTTAAGAATAATGACAAGCTCTCAGTGCGAAGGTCATGTAAGGTGCACATATAAATAAAGGTACCACTTTCCTAGGGAAGTTCACTGTCAAATTTTAACGGAAGGCCTTCCTCAGAGAATACTGTACTTTAGCAAGACAATGTGCTGACTGACCTGAGAGCAATATAAATGAAGGTTTTCCTTTCCCAATGTCAAATATTAACGGGACTTTTCGTTGGAGAATACTGTACTTTACAAAGAGAATAAATTGATCGACCTGAGAGTGATGGTCCGCTGGACCCCTGAGCGCACACTTTTTGTTCATGTAGCGTGTGTCCAGGCGGAAGTCTGGCATATTTATTGGGAACCAGAGAGAACAGTTTTTACGTTAAACACCCTCCAGAAAGTTTGGATGACCTGCAAAAATCATTATCACTTGGGAATATTCTGGGATGTATGATGAGCTGGTCGTTGAAATCCTTTTGAATTTCACGGTAATCCAACACAACCGGACAATCCAACACAATCGGACACCGAGTAATATAGCTTACTTACAAAGACATGCGTTGCGTGGGAAAGACTGATCATTCCGTATCCACCAGCATTCATTATGGCTCGAACGGACCGAAGGGGTTAGGTGACAAGGCCCAGGTCCAATCGTGTCAACAAATTGCTATCAAGAACTTTTGGATTAATATTTTAAACCACTCCTCTTTGTCTCATGCCACCATTGTCGGTTTGGCACATCGAGGTTTATTTCCATCTGTTATCGGCACTGAACTGAAATACGAGAACTGAGTCCGCGCGTTGTGTGTATGTATGCTCGGACTTCAAACTGGACTTTCGTGGTTGTCTCTGAAAATGTATCTGTGTGGCAAGTCTCCAGATTTCAAGTGCCGGCAGATTACACGTTAATATGGAGTTGGGAGCCGACTTTGGGTTGTGTACTTTGACTAACTTCCTTGCTGGAGGACTTACACACATCTGTTAAGCCAAGTGCACGGTAAAAAAAGTGCAGAACTCGTTTGTTTGTTACGCGAAGCACCGGACGAGTTGCTATTTGGAGGATTACAGTGATCACCTAGCGAGAAAGATGCTTTGGATGAAGCGAAGTAGCGGAATCAACCTGGCGTAGAAGGTTGCAGTTTCAAAAGATGTATCTTACTGGTACCCATCTGGTAACCAAGTGCCCGGTAAAAAAAAGTGCAGAACTCGTTTGTTTGTTACGCGAAGCACCGGACGAGTTGCTATTTGGAGGATTACAGTGATCACCTAGCGAGAAAGATGCTTTGGATGAAGCAAAGTAGCGGAATCAACCTGGCGTAGAAGGTTGCAGTTTCAAAAGATGTATCTTACTGGTACCGTACTTATGCTAAGGAGATTAGTCCTGAAGGTCGTTTGTTGCACCAACCATGGAGGAATTCACACAGTGACTGTAAAGAATGAAATCGAAGAACATTGTATGAATGACTGGTGCAGTAGATAAAAATATATCATATTATTTATAAAGATTTGCAGTTTCTTCCTCTCGCGTGTAAATTTTGAAAAATACAAGGTTAGTGCCCTTTCCGACTACAAGTACAGCCCCTCTTTTCAGGTGTTCTGCACCTCAGGAACAGGATCACACGATGTTTCACTTTCTTGACTTATTTTCCACTTTTTACTAATCTCCAAATCTGGTAGTCGCTGAGGTCAAATTTCCGAGAACAAACAGCGCGATTCCAGCACTTCTCATAGTGCGACCACAAGGTTTTCATCCTTACATGTCAAGAATTCTTTTTCAACTGTGGATTGTTGCTTCCAGCATGAAACCACTTTGCAAGTTAGGATGACGTTGCGAGCAACTGAGATCCATCTAATCTTTCGCCAACATATTCTTTAAGTAAATATGTTGCATGGGGCCACCTAATGTTCAGTTTAGAACGATTTTCGAGATACCGCAGTAAATTTCCGCCGCAGCTTCTCGCACTCGGCTAGCTTTTCATGTCGTTTTGACCAAAAGCTTTGTGAATACGCCTCATGATCCGCTCGTCACAAATATTGCCTCCCTTCGAAGCATTCCTTTTTGATAGTTAAGGTTCTAATTCAAATGTTTTGCAACTCCCGTTGCGATAAATTTATCATGACTGTCACACTGTTCCTCCTTCACCGGAACTGCTCTAGTTTGAAGGTCTTTTGTCCAAACTTTCTTTGAACTTCCTTACCGTTTATGTCGAATAAAGTAGCGCTTAAACATTCGGTGCTCCTCTCGCAAGATGTTGTCGGAATACACGAATGTTTGATACCGCAAGATAGCCGAAGCGATTATATGGATTGGTTTGCCTAGAAACATCACAAACAAGAGATTCACCTGGGTTCCAGATGTATCTCCTGCAAATAAGTATACTTCGCTAAGTTCGTGCACTTTGGTTTCAAGTAGAACATAAGGTTGACGGAAACTCGGGGACTGCGCCTACCTGATGAGCCCAAACTGGAAGAGGGCGAAACCTGTCGTGAACTGTCGAAGAGTTCTCAGTAACCTTATGAGCATTGTATTACATCTTTACAAGTATCGCGATATCTAGGATATCGTAACAGCTGAAACATGAGGCTGCCTGGTGCAGCACATTCAGCTTCCCGGAAACATCAAAAACGATAGATTCAGTTGAGTTACGGATAAAATGTTATTTGACTTCGCCGTTCCATAATTCACAAATTAATCACTGTTTCACTTGCTCTAGTTATGTGGTCTATCAGCCAATGATTAAGAAAGACCAAATCTGATGCAAGTAGAACATTGTCTTCAGACGAATCTTGTTGGTGCATGAACTAAGTTTATTTGCAAACTATCAGGTCTTTACGTGGGAGTCTCAAATGAACATCAGCCGAAATTCTTGTTTATGGGATTCTCCAACTAAAAATGCCGAACAAAGGCCAGTCGGTGTGTCAGCTGGGATAATATTCGAGATCTCAAAGTCTGATACTCACAAGGTTTCTAAAAATATTTCGATACCCTACAATGGGTTTCAGTCAGCCTCATGGGTAGCGTGCCGCTAATAAAACATACTGAAGTACCTTGGATATTCTACTATTTGGAACATGAGTAAGTTATTCTGTTGGAAACGAAGCTGAAGAATGAACCAAACGAGATTCAACCTGAATTCAGTTGTGTCTTTTATTTACAAGTAGTTTGAGTCCAAACAGACCTCAAGGTTGACCTTATTCTGTTGGAAACGAAGCTGAAAAATGAACCAAACGAGATTCAGCTTGAATTCAGTTGTGTCTTCTATTTACAAGTGGTTTGAGTCCAAACAGACCTCAAGGTTGACGGCAACTGGAGGACTAAGCCTACCTGCTGAGCGGGAAGCAGGACGAGTTCTGAGCTGGGCGACCTACTGTTTAGCTGTCTTTCAAGAAAATCTTGTAGAAGGATGATACCACTTTTGTTTTTACTCTGTAAGTAGCCGTAATTTGTCACCTTAAATTACTATTCAGATTTTTCACCTATCCATCTTGGTATACTCTAGCTATGGATACAACACGTGAATCACATCATTTAATTGGTTCTCGCATAGGAGCAGTTAGTTTAGCTCCACAGACAATCTGCCAGTATGTGAGTGCATCAATGTGGTGCCATTGCAAAATAAACTGTTATACCTGCTTATTCGCCACTCTGTGTTATCTGACTGCTGAACCTACTCTAGTGCCTACTACCAAAAAAAAGACTCACAGAAGGGAACATAATAGCTATATTCCTAACAAGCAAGTGCGAGTGCGTGAGTACATGTGAGTGCGAATGTACGACGGCCTGAAGCTATTTATTGGAGGGACTGTCTGAACTTGGTCCAATGCTGACGCACGCGGTCTGGCTTTGGTACGGGGCTGTGACGCACTGCATATTGCGGGGGCGGTGTCTGACCTTGATCAACGCTGACTTGCGCTGACTGGGTTTGATACAAAGCAGTGACGCGCTGCATGTTCAGGGGGTGTTGTCTGTCTGGTCAACATTTACCGGGGCTGAGAGTCTCGGTAGATTTCCCTGACCTCCCTGGTATAAACATCCAGATAGTCTACAAAATAAATACACTTGAAGCAAAACAGACTATTTACGGATCATATTGTTCAACTCGGGTGTCTGTATTGGAATATTAGGTTGTAACAAGATATCCGAAGTCCGCATCTCGTGATTCTGTCCTCATTGCGGGCATTTGGTTTAAAACTCCTACGTAGAGAAGAGAACCCGTATTAGGCTGATGGATTTACTGTTTGGTTCTCTTACTTCGAAGTAAACGGAATCACAAGTTAGTTCACCTCTGTTCTCATCTTTGCTAACTTTCTTCATTTTCGAATGCTTAATTTGACCGAAATTCGTCATTTTTGTTCAGGTAAATGCAGGTAAATGCGCTATCTCTTGAATGAGTGTATCTGAAAATAGGGGGTGTATAAAAAGACACTGATGTTTTTGGTCTCAAGACCACTGGTATTTCCAGAGATTTGATGCCCGCAGACTGTTAGCCCCTGTAGAAATGTGTTTTCTACTTACAAGTTTACTAATAAAGTAGGTTTCTCGAGTGTTCCAAGACGTATGTTGGAGAGGCACTCAAACAGTCATCTCCGTTACCCTAGTGCCTGTCGCACGAAGTATTCACGCTTGCGCATTGTAATAATTCGGAAGTCTAGGGCTTATTTCGGGCCACATAATGATGGCTGCTGAACAGCTTCAATCACGTCAAACGTACGCAACGTTTGCATTGTTGTAAGACAGTAAGGTCATTTCGGCAGTCAAAGGACACCACAGCAATCCAATTGTGTTTAAAACAACTTTTTGTCAAGGATGAAGCAGCTCCATCTCTGAGTCACGAGACCTCACGAAAATTGAGTAGAATTTCTATTTCACTTTCAGCCGCTGTTGAGAGACTGATACGAACCAAGAAGAGCAAAATCGGATCTTCTTTACGATCGCCATCTCATCCATTTTCATCAAGAGCAATTCCTCATTTACTTGGCTGGCGGCTGTTTTAGCTTAAAATTATACCCCCCGCTAGTCGTTTCTACCTATAGTTTTGTATGAATCGTAATAGAAGACGAACGTTCTCTAACGCCAGCTGACTCTGGCAACGCGTTTTAAAACCCTTTTTTGAATCTTCTTTAGGTGGGCAACGTTCAGAACGCAAGAAGTGGATGCACTGCTTCGAAGGTGTTACTGCCATCCTATTTGTTGTGGCAATGTCCGAATACGATCTGAAATTGGCCGAAGATCAAACCACCAATCGGATGCATGAATCTCTGCGATTGTTTGAATCTATTTGTAATAGTCAGTGGTTTGTGGAAACTAGCGTCATTCTGTTTCTGAACAAGAAGGATTTGTTTCTGGAAAAGATCAAAACGTCTCCGTTAACAATCTGTTTCCCCGAATACACTGGATCGCAAACATTTGAGGAAACCTCGTCCTACATTAGAAGCAAATTCGAAGAACTGAACAGACGAAAGGCCACAAAAACCATCTATACGCACTTCACGTGTGCAACCGACACGAACAATATTCAAGTTGTCTTTGACGCGGTCATCGATGTGATAATCAAATCCAATTTGAAGGATTGTGGTCTATTTTGAGGTTAAATCCCGTTCATTTTCGTTTTACAGCTAGAGAAACCTTGTTCAACTATACCCAGCTACGCATATCGAATCGATAGAAAAACCGGACTTTTCCTATTTCAGTGGATATTTTGTTCCAGATTTCGAAATCCATATCGACGGCAACGGTACGCCTGAATTCTACTGGTCAGTGAAGCAGTGACTGACATAATCTGACCTTGCCATATTCCACGAGGGAATTGACACAAAAATTTGTAAATCACATCCATGCTGTTCCCATTTGAATGTTGTACCTAACTACACTTTTATGTAGTTTGAATTATGAAGCTAAGTCTGTTCAAAAATTCACAACAATGAAACCATTCGACCTGACTCCCTGGCTATTCGGTTCCAATAAAGGCACTATCGTCCCATAACTTTTGTCTTCCAGGTAATTTGGAAAAAAATTGGAATGGGGAAAATACACTGTGGTTAGGTCTAATACTCACTGAAGCTTGGAGCACAAATGAGCTATGTGCTAACAACAATACCTTTCAGGCAAGCAGACGATGGAAGATTTAAGTTAGGGATATTCTTTAATTTACGATTAACAAAGGTTTAAAAATGATTCCAAATAACGATATAATCTCAGTTACAGATTAAGCTGGTTTTTACTTGGAACTCAACAAAATCCAAGCTGAATCACTCTTCTACGATATCTTTCAACCGAAAGGCTTTCTCGCGCTTCAATCGGTATGATATTAAAGATATTGACGGAACACAAGGTTTCTCAAAATTCTTCAACGTGAAAGAGAGATTTAGCTACGACTCAGCTAAGCCCCCTCCCAACCCTAGAACATTAGAAGTCTCCAAAATTTTGAGCATCGCAAGTATGAGGCAGCTGAAGACAGTAAGCAGTAAATTGGTGTGCAAGCAGGTAAACAATAAGGACAGTTAGAATGGCGGTCTAATATCGTTGGAGCAATTATTGCATATGACCAACCGCCGTCTACTCAAGAAAGCGTTTTTTTTGTCCCAAGTCATTGTTGACGAAAGCTTCTCGGGGGGTGGTCTGTGAAATAAAAGTGACTACAGCCTTACTGACTGCCGTGGGATCTCTGGGACCTCTTGGCTGTGGCCCACATATTCCTGCTTGGACATGATTTGAAACGTTGCACGACAAGGTGGGAAGCCGACTCCAGTGCAGCGCATGCTGTAGAATCCTAGCAAGGTTGCTCATCACGCAAATTGGTGAGGGACCTGGTTAGAGACGTCAATCTGCCCAGTAAATGTGAAATGATCGCTTCGACATATAAACATTTGGAATGCATTGGGATGATAGAAGGCTCGTACGTTGTAAACGTTCGTATCCTTAATGCTCCCTCTAAATCGTGCGCAAGCAAAAGAGGAGAATGCGTCGCCAACCACTAAAAAGTTTGCAAAGTCTACTTTCTCTCACCACACGAGAAAACTCTTTGTCAAATGAACCAGAAAAATGTGAGATTGGAACCGTGATGCTTGTAGATAAAGTCACAAAGTATCTATTGAGTTACGCGAAAAACTCGAAAAATCAAAACGAACGAGTGAAGGCTCATCAAAAAATTAAATGATAAAATAATAAAACTTTACAAACTTCGAATCGTGAGATTATGTCACTTTCTATTCACCAGTTTAGAAACCGCTAATTCTAAATGAGAACAGATGAAACGACCGAACAGGGTAAGTTTATTCAGACAGACGAGTGAACCCAGTTACTGAAAAGGGAATAAGTAGTTCGTAGGGCTACACTGAGTGACGTCTCAGATGACTCTTGCGCGATAGGCTAATGACGCCCACATATTTATTGACAGACGAATGCGGATGATGTGACTCTAGGTTGGCTGTTCTCATAGATTCGTTTCTTAACTTGCTTCGTGTTTGTTCCATCGAATTTATTCATCGAAAGTAATTTGCCACATTCAGAGCCTTCTGTCCAGTGTATCCGGTATGCAGTATTCAGGTTGTGGAGAACAGTTGGAAAAACCGCTTTGTTCGCGTCTTCTTAATCGACAGTGTTTGCTAGCAGTCACTGCTGGAGCCAAATACCTCAGAATATCACTCGATCCGTATTGGAGACTATCGTTGCCAATCACTTCTACCACGATAGCTGGTAGAGAGTTCCAGGTATTTGACAACCTGCTTGATGACCTGGAAGTCGCGGAGAGCCTCCAGATGCCCTGATTCTAGAGAGTCAAACGTCAGTTGTTGCGCGGTGGCAAATCGACTGACATTTTGATTCCAAAGTTTCCTCGTATTACTCGTCTGATCATGGCCAAGCCACTTTCAGCGCATTTACAACACTGATTCTGGAACTCCAACCTGTCTTCCTAATCACCATTCTATAACCCATCTACTAGACCTATTGCGTCTCTTTGTACTTTTTTATTCGACGTAATTCTTTTTATGTACGTAAATGTTCTATTTCCTTCCCCAGACATGGACGCAGATGTAGGGCACAGGAAATTTGAAAGTTCCTCGGAATAGGCTAGCTTAAGTAAACACCCACGCAGGCAAGTATACCCGAAGACGAAAAACAAATCAGATTTATGTTAGACCTTCACCTTGACGGCAGTTGAAATCATAACCTCAAGGTCTCTTTTGCACTGCGATAACCTACGTAGCATCTCATTTAGGTAGAAGGCACTGATGTTGGCCTCGCTGTCGACATACAGACACAGGTCGTTCTTCATAGTTACAGGTGTGCCTCATTTCCAGGTTACATCATGAAACAGTGCAGTTCTTCCTGAGAAAGTTTTGACGCACTGCTACGGCAAAAAAAGCTCACAGCTTTTTGTTATCTGCCCAGGTCAAACGTGTGAACCGGGTGTGTAAGGAGACCTCTACTATAGACTCAAAGCAGTGAAGGACCGAGGAAGGGTGCTTGCGGAGCGCCGCTGTAAACAAAGTATTTTTGAAGACAGGTCTTCTCCAACTTCGATAGAAAGCTGTCATCCAAAAAGAAAATTTGAGATCCATCGTAGAATATTGTCTCCAATCTTCTTTGGCTTCGTTAGCAACGTTCTAGAGGAAATTTGACAAAAACTTTACCGCCGAAAACGAGGATTACAATATCCGGAGGCACTGATTTCGACCGAAGTCTTGGTTCGACTGGAGTAACTCTATCGATACCCATGATGTCGGCATGCAACAATGTGTACTTTGCCAAATGAAATGCACATAAACACTTATGGTTCTCTGAACGATATCGCGAAACATGAACCTTACAATTCACCGGCTAGGATCTCACCTCAACGCCTTCGATTCCAAATATGAATATTTCGATCCCACTGGATTGTCACTGTCGCTCCCAAAGAGAAAGTGTAAACAGCTGTTTGAGTAGGCTGGTGGATGCTTCCACTAGTTTCGTGAATACAAACGGTAGTTGCTGTCAGATTCAGGGGATTTGTGAAGGCTTGTCAACTATGAAATCTTGAGTACGTCTTCTTTAGAAGTGTTCCGCCCGACCAACGTTTGCAAGCTGAAACTACTAGTCAACGCGTGTTTTTCAAGGTGTATATAAATGTCTAGTGGTCAGTAAATGCCTCTGCTTTGTCGCCATTAGACTTGCAATCCCCTTGTTGATAGAAGATAGTTGGTGCGTTTGCCAAATTAGACAAATAAACGTTTCGCTGTTGCCTCCCATCCAAATGCGATATTCTTTCTGACACCTCTACGCTTGATCATCATCACAGCCGTATAAAGATTTTGTATTTGTCTGCATTAGTTATGACTTTCTTGCGTTCCTTTACAGTAATGTTAGATGCGATCAAGTTCTCAGGGAATTTTTCTGATTTGTGCTGCGTTTAGGATTGGTACTCTGGAGTTCGGTTGTGTTTGATCAGATTTATTTTTATGTTCTCAAAGACCACTCACATCTGTGTGGTTTTACAAGGTCGGCGGCTGTTTTTGTCTCTTCGAAAATAATACTTCATGTGGGAACATTCTTGCTACTTGGTTCCAAAGGTCTCGTCGAAACCTTATCAACCCGTGACCGCTACTGCCAAAAAAGTCAATGTGCCGAGATAACAAGCTTCCGATTTTCGCTAATGGGAGCATTAGATCAGGTATATTGAGTAATTCCCTTGTTGATTTGGTGATTCCCTGCACTCGCTGATATAAAACGTCGTCATGTGATTTTTACAGTTGAATGTGTCACCTCCAAAGCGGAGGTGCTTGTACACCAGCCGATGGCGGGAGCATCAGAATCTCCTAGGATGAGGCAATGGCCTTTGAATGGCGCAGCAACGGCAGTTGTGATATAGGAAGTTGATAGTGCACCATGCATTCTTGTAAACTCCGTCTTCATCTCAAGGTCTGCATAGGAGGCTGACGCTGTAACACTGCTTTATTAATGAATGCGCGACTATACCGAAACACATTAAAGCCCTCTAGGTGGACTTCAGAGTCAGACGCGCCACTTTTCATCCACGGCAACGTCAATTCTATAACTATAGCAAAGTTTGGGGCGAACAGATCTTTAACTCAGTAAGCTGGCACGTGACACCCGGTAGGGCGTGAGCACGGTAATTTCGCCAAAACAGTCATTACTCACAGCCTCTATGCAGTCTGCAGATTCTCCGCTGAGGTCGTCGGTAAGGTCAGTGGTGTCCGTAACATTGAAGCGCAACGTATTCGTGGCCTTTAGCGAACTACCTGAAAATCCCGGGTAAGTAAGTTTGCCTCACCTTTAGCTGCTGTTTTTTGACTCTGATTTTGGTTGTCTCCTGGAGCAAGGTCAGGAAGGATTGAATTCTTTCGGCCTCTGCGGCACTGCTTGTGTTCGTTTGTGGTTAGTTCCTCTTCCAAGGTAGGAAACACTACTACCAGAGTTCTGGAAGGTGCAGCCTCAATTTTTCTCATTCAAGGTGTCATTCGGCTTTGGCACGCAAGGACGTTGGAGTGGTGTCGGGTATGGGTGTGTTTCTGAAAAAAGTCAAGACAAATTTATATGGTTGTCTGACGCATCAGACGAGAACTCCAGCACATTTAACACTACTGAACAGTGTTTTGTGACATTTTGTCATAACTTGGTAACCGGGGCGGTATGGGTTGAGCAACAGTTAAGTCTTTGTTGTCGACCTCAACCGGAATGGGAGCTGGAATAGAAGGCTTCCTGGCTATGGATAAGTGCTTTGCCGCACTCGTATCCAACAATTTCACAATGAACATTGGTACAGATGTATCTGGGATTGCTGTTTTCTTGCTGTTACCCGCATTTCTGATGGTTGTGAGTGTGTTTTCAGATCCGTTTTCCTATCGCGTCATAGTTGCCTTATTCCAGAGCTTCACTACTCTTGATGTCGGACAGTGTTTAGATTAAGTGAGCGAGCGGAAACTTCAAACAGCAGTCGTCACAGTTGAATATGAATTTCAGCCAGTGACCTCGCGTATGTTTGGTGTTTGTTAACTACGTAGTGCCCACTGTGAACTCATTTGTCACAGGTTTTACATTAGGGATTATAAGAACTTTCGATCACTTTGTTCGTGCAGGGAGTCGGTGCAGTAGCACGAAATCAGCATTCGGAATCATTGCTCGATAGAACCTGAATGAGGCTCTACTCTGTCAGCATAACTTGAGAAGATTACTAGTCCAAAATGTTCAAACCACGTGCCAAGGTCAGCTTAACGGAAGGAAGGCGAGTGTGTTCGTCATCCACCCACATATCCAAATTTTGCATTGTACACGACACCAAGAAGCATCATGTGGATGAGTCTACCTTATGCTGAACTCAGTTGTCCATCGTACTTTAAAAAGGATTTACATCTAGGTCGATAAGGCCAATTAGGTAAACGGAAAAGTGAATGCTGACCTTTAAACACAGCTTACTGTTTTAACTTCTATTTCGCCAAGTCATCCACCAAGCGCTTTGCACATCTCAGGCATTGTCGCCACTCTATCATCCTATCACGCATTCGGTCACCTATGCCACTGCCTCAAATGGTTTTGTTTGTTTGAACTCCATCCATGAATGCATTGAAGTTTTGGTTAGTTCACCACAAACACATGCAATAATCTGTTCTGCGCACAACCATCTCCTACTACATAGGCCTAGTTAGTGGCATTTCATCACTAACCGTCTGCAACAGTTGTATTATTAGTTGAATTTGACAAAATATGGTGGAATATGAATGTGTTACGAATTTGTCTATCAAACAGAATGTGCCCCACCCGTGTTGCCTTGGTACTGGAGTCTACAAAATAATGGGGACCAATGGAGATTGTATTTTCCCAACCGATTTTCAGACGGGAATTAGACCAAACCAATGGTTCTTATACCCACAAAATTGCAGTTAGAAAACAAACGGTGTTTAATCGCAGTCGACAGTGAATGAAGTGCAGTGACCGCCGATATTGTCCTCCCTGGTTAAACGGGACAACCCCTATTCCTGCGTATTTGAACTCGAGATGAGCTGGACACTTAGATAATATCTATATAATCCATATAAATTTCACAGTAAATAAATTATTACATATTTTTGGAGCTACAGTATGCTACTGAGTGACTTGTGTTGCTAACGTTTCATATGCGAACACCGATCTACGCACGTTTCTGAAGAATATAACCCAGTTCGTGGCGCAAAGAGGGAAGTATGTTCACTTAGAGTGGGGGACGAGATGGCTCAAGTGGTTACAGCGCAAATCTACTGACCAGAATGTCCGTGGTTCGAACCCGGCCTCTGTCTAGACTTGGGCAACCTGGCAGTATCTTAGCCCCCGTGCTTCCTTCTGATGACATGTCATTTGGGCACCGAAAGGGTGCTACAGCTGAACAAGGTAGGTAGAGTTGGCAATTTATATCACTGTCAATGGTATTCTTGTTACCACATGAGGGCGAGGTGGCTCAGAGGTTAGAGTGCGAATTTACTGACGGGAAGGTCCGTGATTCGAACCCAACTTCCGCACCTCGACTTCTCTTTTCTAGGATCGGGCAGCCTGGCAGTATCCCAGCCCTATCGGGGGGGGGGGGGTGGCATGGCATCTGACCACCGTAAGGTTGTTACAGCTGAACGACTATGCTGTCCAACATGGCTCAACCACTTTGGGCACAGAAGACTCACTTCGTCTATTCAACCACTAAACAATACACAATACACGCTAAAAATCTACACCATCCTCATATATTATTTGGATTGATACCAAATTGTTCAGAATGTAGTGCATAAAGTCCGCTGAACTACTCCAACCCATACCCTGAGCAGACCAATCGCAAGCCATTCAAAGAATTGTGCTCATCAGTACTTATCATCTGGCACGGTTCAGATGTCTAATTGATAGACAAAAAATCTTGGCCAGTGATGTACTACTTGCATCACTTCACTATTTTAATATTGAATACGATAGGACTTGTTCAAGCGAATCCTCAGGACTCTATGTTTATCATTGATGACATAACCAGTCCACAAATGTCCAACCACCAGTCTTCAGTACTCACCAAATTAAGTCGCTTTGTAACACAAAAACCCGTCTGAATCAAATGTGACCACGTTTTTCCCTGAACTATCCGCTCCACTGAAATATTCCACATTATTTCGCCGCCCTTCCTGTTGGTAGCCAGACCCTACACATCTCCGTCAAAAGCCGCTAATTAGCAGTGTGATCAAAATATACATAGAACACAGTTGTAACGGGGGCGGTACGTAGGAGTAACAGGGGGATAACACACGGCAGTCGTACGCTATACTCCCACAGACGAATTCGAAACTGCGGACATGCGGTATCGATTCTTGCCTACTGTGGCCTAAATAATGATTAAGTGTACTGACAGCTAAAACGACTGGTGGTAGAAATTTCTGTGGTTTTTAGACCAAACAAATTTCATTCAAACCTGTTTAGCTAGCTGCTTGATCAAAGCGAAATGAATTTGGTAAGTTGGGGTACTCGTACAGTCACACGTGGTTAACAGTAGGAAGAGAGGCATACAAAACCAAATTGAAATACATCTGGAAACCCAACAAGATGCTGGTATCACACTGTGACTAAATTTTACAGGGAATCCCGATTTTTTTATCAATCTACAGCTAACTCGTCATGGAATCAAATGAAAACATTCTTCCTGGCTTTCACGACGTTTTATCATCGGAACCCCACCGTGCAGTTCTCCATTTTGGTATGAAACAACGGTCTTTAGCAAGAATCAATTTAGGCCCCCGGTATATTTTAACATGGTGCTTCTACTCACCGGCAATAACAAGGAATTAACACGTTTGCACACCAATTTGTTTGTAAGCTTCAGGATGAAGAAACACTGGTCGCTCTCTGTGAGCTTACAAAGATAGTCTCTCATCACGTGATGCAAAGCGTTTGAACACAATTTTCAAAGTCATCATCTAAATGATGACAGTTAAACAAATTTACACGTTCCCTGGTCGGCTAGGGTCAACTGCGAAGCCAACCGAGTGGACGGTTATCCATATTTGGGTCTACAAAACGTAAATTTGAGTCATGCGTGGGGTTGACAAACCGAAGTCTTCCTTTTGATATTCGGGACCGTCGAATCCAGGCATGATTCAAACCCCATATTGGGAACCTTAACAATCGAATGGAAGAAATCCAAACTAAGTTCCCTCTGATCGGGGATCTCACACTTTATTGAAAGAAGTATTTACTGCTAACAAAGAACCTTTTGGATCAAAAAAAGAAAAG
This sequence comes from Opisthorchis viverrini, assembly GCF_000715545.1. Lineage (NCBI taxonomy): Eukaryota > Metazoa > Platyhelminthes > Trematoda > Opisthorchiida > Opisthorchiidae > Opisthorchis > Opisthorchis viverrini. The sequence goes on along the minus strand of NW_008751827.1, from coordinate 202,222 downwards.
GCGTTACTGTTGCAGTGTCAAACGTGTCAAAGGTGGAAACGTTGGATTTTGCCATCGTCACCATCGCAAGGAATAAATATTCATGCAGAAATGCTGTCCGCTAGGAAGGCATTATCATGAACTGACAAATATCTTTACTTGACATCAACGGGTTTGGAAAAAAATATAGTAAAAAATCCTTGTCGTGTCAAGTGCATTCATCAACCTGTGAGCAAATACGGGGAAGTTTTTGTGGAAAGAATCGAAAAGTAATTCAAAACATCAACAAAGCAAGAACATTTTAAAGAATTGGCAACGCCTGTTGAACCAGATACCCCACAACAATGAACGGATACATTAGGGTGTACGAGACAGACAACAGGCCAGAAAAAATTAAGCTGTCAGGTAATCGTACCGCCACACTTGAAGTCATTCATAAAGGAACGCTTATCACATCCATTCAGATTGTGAAAGAAAGTATCGACTGTTTGACAATGTGGGCATAGCAACCGTGAATAAACAACTCGGACGAAGTGTAAAGAAAAATGCCATTAGTATTTGACGTCAAACCTAAGTATTTTGCCTAAGAGTTTGAAAACACATGGTTTCAGCCACCCCGACCTATCGACTCCACCCGTTAGTTAGTTATTTAGTCGCATCGTAAAGAGATCGCGTGATGATAATTTGTGGAGAAACAGCAGAAAACTTTTCACACTAGAAGCCCGTCCACCAATCGATCGGTCTACACTCCGTATCATGTGGTTGAGAAGTTCTTTCACCCTATCTTTTCCGAGTTCCTACAAGGAGACTCGAGTGGCCTACATCAACTTTCACACCAGGCACATAGGCCTACTCTCGATACTGTAGACTGTCTGTGTCACATGATTCTAAAAGTTGCAAGATTCGGAACAAATTCATTCAGAACCTGCTTTTTATGTTTCAGAATTGCATTAAACTCAATTAACTGAGAACTTCCGCCCTCCGAGTCTCATGCACAACACTCATTAGGTTCCCCTTGCTCAGTTAATTTGCCCAACTAAAGAGGTAGATGCGAACTGGTTAAAGGATGTCCGAACTCCTGCCATTGAACGTGGCTTGCTTCTGTGTTGTCGCAGTTTCTATTCGCATTCTACACAAACTCTCCGAAGGCTGATGACTGGGACATTTGGATGAAATATCTTGACGACAATAAATTCGACCGAAATCTTTTTACATTAGATCCTAAAGGATCCGAAACAGATTCAAACTAGGATGAATTTCCTTTAGACGTGATATTCAACATATTGTTACATAAAAAGGTCATCAAGACCTATAAAGGAAACTACTCACAAGGTTGCTGGAAATTCTGCGACAGCCCACGACCATGGTCGCCCTTCTTGGGGCTCATCACGTAGGCGTGTTCCCCGGGTTTCCATCAGCTTATGTTCTACTTCATAAACAAGAGATTCAGTTGAGTCTCTCTTGAAAACCAAATTGATTTGTAAATGAGTCATCAGGACCTTTTTCAACGGGTTAACTGTATAAAGCCTCCAGTGTTTTGACCTTATATCATTTTAGACGATCTGAATAGCTGATAAGTTTTCATTCTAAAATTTACGAAGTGTATCACATTATGTGAAATTGCCCCTTCCTCCCTGAAAAATTGCGAAAGTCATACTGACTGCTTTGTGGAGATAACCCGCTAGTTCAATAGTTTTACTTTTCTGACACACCCATGAATGGTGGCAATCTTCTTAAGTCACCTTTTGGAAAAGTTCTCTGCTCACAGCACTCAATTATGAGTAGATAGCTTCTAAAGCGTACCTTGGGTAGCTACAACGTGTATTTACAAGCAGGATATTTAGTTGCCACGCACAGACTACTCGAATTCATCCATGCCAGTTACAGTTTGGTGGAGGCATCCAATGGAGCCGAACTTCTAGGTATATGTTTGTTCCCTTTTTGTAAAAAAATTATTCCTTTTTGCAAAGTGCCTTTGATTCTCCAGACAATTTTTCCCCTATTTTCAGTTTTTACATTATGTCACTTATACGTCTCCATACCCCGAGAGAATGAACCGTTTGAAATTATCTCCACAGTGGCAGATGAAGAAAAAGTGCTTGAATCACATTACCTTTTCCTGTGGAAACTTTATGATAGAGGTGTTCGGGGAATTAACGGTTTTCCCGCTGAGTTGCTGACAGCGTTAGATTGTGTGAAAGTCACTCCGCTCATTTTTACCACGTGATCAGAGAAATATGCCATGAGAAGGATCCACTACGATTCGACGAATATAGAAAAATACATCACGACCTTATCATACTGTCTCTGATAACAGATTTCATTGGGCTGTACAGACGGGAAAAGGGCTTTTAGAACTGTATTTGTGAAATTTCTGGTCAACAGTTGAACCTGTACTAACTGAAAATTGCAACCAAAAAGCTGCCCAGTGGGTTTCAAGCGTGTGCCACGCCACCTGACTGGGATTTCCTGACTGGCGGGTCAATCGATCCTCACAACCAGGACAGTCACTAGGTCGTCGTTCGATGAATCGGCCACACCAGTCACACCGCTCAAGTGTGAACACGTTCGCCTGTTCAGACGTGATAATTCAGATGCGTCCAACATGCGTTGGTGGAGTAGTGGTTACACGCTCGCCTCGCATGTCAGATGTCCGGGGCTTAAATCCTGGCATGACCAGTGGATATGCACTGCTGATGAGCTCTAATAAGAGCGAGATTCGAGTCCAGTGCTTTCCTTTGGTTTGGACTCACCGGAATAATTACGCCAAAACAGGAACACGACCGTTCAAACGAGAGTGGTGTGGCTATGAGCAAACTACCTATCCCGCAAAACCCCCAAAGTTGCAACTAACTGAACTGTTTGCAAAAGATTTATTGTTTCCTAACCAAGCAAACCTCATCCAGACACACACACATTAGATCCCCATACCTGCCGAAAGCCGTCAAGCCTACACGCAATTTCCAGCTATTCAACGAGTGCAATCCAAAGCATCTGATGCTAATAACCGCAAATCGGCAGTTTCTCTATGGTACCTTCAGTGGTTCTGCCTCTCATCTTAGATTCTATTTCCCCCATTTGTTTGTCTATTCCCATTCGAACCACCCTTTCGAGTGGCGATCAAGTGTTCTCTACACACAATTTTGAAACTTGTCGATACTCTATTCAAGGTGACCTGAGATGTTCTGCTTGCATAGTCGACGTTATCAGAAAAGAAATGAAGTTGATTGGAATTAAGAAGTGATACCCGAACCGGTTGTACAACACTGGATTCTTGGGTCAGCGGAAGCTATATAATTTTAGAGGCGAATATTATCCTCCTACTCTTTGGTCGTCAGCTGTGCACCCATTCCCCCCATTATTGGTTACCTTCCTCCGGCAATAATTGGGCCCCAACGAAGTCAAAGGTTCGTTTATCAAGTCATTGCCTTTTGGGATGTAATCCTCTCCAGACTCTGATTACGTACGTAGTTAAACGCTCCGGGCAAACACATTTCGTATAAATAACTGACTTAGGATCTTGCTCGTTTTTTGCGAGATATTAGACGTCTTCAAACACATCGTGTTTTGGAAGTCACCATAGAATTAGTAAGACTGACTGGGTGTTAACCAACTAGGCCACTGGAAATTGCCTGTGTCACTTATTGAAATAGGTCTGCTTTTCTTTGTGATCGAACTTCATGTTCATTTACAGAATGGGCCTCATGTTTCCATCGGATTTGTGAGAACAGGGCCCCCAGGATTGACGGAAACCCATGGTAACATAGCTGAAAGTGGTGCGATAAATTCCAATAACTTTATCCTGAAAAGGTGAAACCTTTGATGGTTTGTCGAATCTAAATAGCTGAACGTCAAAAGCTACAGGTTCGGTGCTAAAATGTCCGCCAAAATTAATTAAGAACAGCAAAAAATGCGGCACTAAGTCAACATTCACCAACGTCAGTTCATGTCCACATTTGCGGAAAAGCGCAATATTCTGAGGAGAGGAGAACGTCACGTTTGTTTGTAAACTACACTACAAGTACTCAAAGCTAACGATTTCGCCAATAATGGGAGGAGTGAAATTCGAACCGTGGCGCTGAACAGATTATATATCAGAATGGGTCCGCCTATTGGCGATGGTGCCGGAACAATTATCATTTCGTTGATATCAAACCAACTCTCATATTACTTGTGACGTTCACAGCCGGTTTAAATCGCATACTTGGTTTGGTGTATTCATAATAGAGTGATTTAGAGGGGATTCAGATGTGTTTTTCGTGACAATCACAATTTACCAGAAAATGAGTGTCATTCACGAATTTCGTATAATTTGGATTCATTTAAAACATAGAGTGAACGGAAACTCAAAGAATTTCCCTACCTGTTGAGACTCGAGTTTGTCGTGAGCTGTCAGAGTTCCCATAAACGTCATGAGTAGTTCCATCTAGCTTTTTACTACGTTCAGTTCGTCTCCCAGCAATAACCACTGCTCGATGGCAAGAAGCGGCGTAGAATATTTGGGAAGACGAAATATTTGAGAAAATTAGCACGACCATTCATGAGACGACGTAAAAATTCGCATTTCTCACCTATTTGTAGATCCAAAGGGTCACACACAGGTACAGGCATAAAGTTTCGGTCAAACGATGCATTGAAAAATCGATAAAACGCACTGGAAGCAATGGATGAAACTACTTATAGGATGGCTGAAAGACTCTCTGACAGCTCATCACCGGCTTCACCATTTACGAAGATGTCATCATCGCGTTTGTCAACTTTGTGTTCCAATACAAGTCACTTCAATGTTGTACTGCGCATTTCGATCTGCACTGTAAGCATATGGGTTAAAGTCTGTTCTTAATCAATCTTGTTTACAACGTTTTCGGGTGTGACTTTAGTACCATCCAAATATGGCAACCAAAATACGAAAAGTTTGCACAGATATCTTGTAAACAAATGTGATAATGCAAAAGCAATAATAGAAGATCTTTTTGCGAAATCTTCGTGTGTTTTTCAAGTGAATTTCACGTACCCTAAGACTTGATTCATAGTAGTCCAACTGAATGGGTGGACATGCGATTGGACAGAAGTAAATGAACAGTTGTCCCATTTCCGGCAACCCAGAACTAAAGCACGACGCGTGGCATTATTTCACGATTGATGAAAACATTTCCCGTGATTCGCATTTTGTATCTCTCATTCAGTTGTCCACTCTCTGAAGATGCATACTTTCGGTGGTTGACGGGTTATTTCAAATGATGCAAAAGCACTCAATAATTCTTTGATAAAACCTGGGAGACTTTGACACAACTTTGCAACCCTTCCCCTTAGTCTTTTGGTTAGTTAGGGTGCCAACTGTTGTGTGAAAGCTCATGTTAGCTTTAGTGAAATCAGAACACAAGTTTTCAGAGTACTCCGATTTGTTGGAAACGGAGAATTTTGTGGAATTTTTAATGGTGATTTTGTCCTGTAAGTAAAGGTAGTTTGTACCGGAGAGGAAGGAGCGCTGTAAATATCTTTATTGGGAACCAACAGTGCGCATCTCAAAAAAATTCCAGGGAGTCTCGATCCCACGAACTCCTGGCTAGTGGTTTGAACACCTAACAGTTCGAGCTGCGAGCTGCCAGTCACCATTGTGAGTAACTTGCACCTAAGCAGAAAAGAGCGCCACTCATGCTTCGATCAAGGAATCAACATCAAGTGGCCACGTGTTGAATAGCTCCTCCAGTACCAGCTTCTCCAGTTTGTGCACCGCCGATGATTTTAAATATGGACCAAACAGTTGTACACGGCTTTTTAGCTTTTCAGTCCAGATCGACTTCAACTGCAAGACGAAATCTCCATTCAGTAATTCATTTTATTAAGAAATTGGAGGAAAGTTAAATCACACTCGAGGTGTTCGGTTAGACATCAATTTTGGACATACGTCTCATGCACTAGGAATTTATCGCCGACTCTTCCTGCGTTGTTCTATGAATTTTGAAAGTTTCCTGGCTAAAACATAAATCGTGTTTCATGGTAAAGAATACGTAACAAAGACTACTTCACTAGGTAAATAAAGCGATCACGTCATCGACAGCCTTTTTGAAGCTGGGGTTGAAAGGCAGCTGAGAAGTAGAGTTTCGGTCCTTAAAAAATACAGGTATGCCACCATGGGACTTCTTTACAATGGTCGTATTGATTTTTCCGCTACAGCATCCACTGAGTACGGCCAGCCATGCGTTTGCGTATGCCCTGCTTCGGACTTCAATCAAATAAGCCTTGGGTGTGTACCATCCGAGAACATCGAATTTAAGGCGTGCCTTATTCCGGTGAAATTTATGAACGGTTAAACTTTCATCCATAACACAACGTATAGGTCGCGTTTTCATAATAACGCTATTGCCTAGGCAACAATCACGACATTCGTGATGAGGCTGATAATCACTTTTTCGCGAGAGACTTTTGCGTGCTCCACATCGTACAATATTATCCGCCCAGAATTCGTATGGCGTCAACAACATAGCTGGATGGCATATCAGTCGGAAAACTGTTCTCGAATAGGATAAGGAACGAAAAAACAAACAAAGCTTGCTCTTGTACAGTGAGTAACACAAAGGACTGAAGATTCTCTTGTGTGAATTTGGATGAATATGCCATTGGTTTGCTCCGTGCATAAATTTTTTAGTGGTTGGTATCTGTCCGCTACTGGATACTCGAGCCAAGAGGTATGATGCGGAGAATGCTGTGGTCATTCAACACGGGCATACTCAACCCATCGTCACATTCTGTTCTCTGCCACTCAATTAGGCCTAGGATATTCCACTTTGAAAGTATGCTGGAATGTAGTGCAGTGCGTAACTGGAAATCTCGGTTTTTAACTGTTCTGAAGTGATGAAAGATTAGTAATTGACAAGATGAGAAAAAGATGGCCGCAACTGGGTGGAGCCTGTTTCTTGATTATGATTAAATACAGCATCAAACCGCTGAGCTCCAAACGAATGATTCAATAGATAAATGAGATACACACCACTGATGGTCGGCAAAAAAGTACTTCTCGGCTATTCAGCGTAGATGCGCTTCGGTAGCAAGATGTACTCTCGACTGAAAATTATAACATCTCCTCATGCTACTTTTAAACGTAACAGAACCAAAATCGTTCCATTTTTACGTCTTAGCGCGACCATGGAAATGAACATTCTTTGTGGTCCTGCCGGTTAATCCTGGTTAGCTCAGTGCTCACATGTATCTAAAGGTCATTGTGAGACTGTCTGGATTTTATTTATCTGATAGGTTGATTTAAATTTCTTTAACTGATGTAAGCTGCAGTCTGTTGCACATCCTACACTGTTTTATACGTTTTGTGGCGGAAGAGAGTGCAAAATTTGTAATGCACTACTCATAAGGTTGCTGAAAACTCCTCTACAGCCCACGACCGTTTCCGCCCTTCTTAGAGCTCATCAGGTGGGTGCAGTCCCAGAGTTTCCGCCTGGAAACATCAAACCCGGGAGATTAAGCTGGGTTCCAGGTGAGTCTCTCGCAAAACCAAACTCGTTTGCAAATGGGTGTGCAAAATTCATTATTACTCTTGCCACCTTATTAGAAAAGAAGGAGTTAATTGGTCGTTGGCTTGTTCGCTGAGCTGGGCAATTTGATTGCAAACGTTTCATCACCAATCGAGGTGACATCATCAGTGCGTTATTGTGGAGCGTAGTAGTGCGTAGTGCCTATGTGCTTCATGAATGCTCTGAACAATGCTTCTTAGAAAGCGATCAAGTGAAGTAAAGTCAATTAAAGGGTCAACGCAAACCGTCCACATCTGATGCAAAAGTCTACGTAATTTGGCTTGCTTCTACCCAATGTATCTTGCTTAAGTTGCTAGCTTGAAAATGCACGGAACCATACATTTGGAGGATATCAAAATGCATAACCAATTTTGAGATGTCTTACCGATATGAATAATTATGTGCAGTTTTCTCGTAGAAAAAACGAAGAAGGAGATAACTTCCGTCGGGACATCATGAAATACCTTGATTTGTTTGTGGTGGAGGTACCGATAGACTTGTTGCCTTTGCTTATCCGTGACAACTACGCCCTAGTCCAATCTGGTCATCTAAGTGGCCCTTATTCCTTTCATTACAATTGTGTGAATGGTGCTTCTGACCAAAGTGGGATAAGAATCACAGGAAAAGTTAATCAAATAAGGACTTGTGTGCCACTGTGACAGTAAAAGGAGGCAGTCAATAGAAAGCCAACGAACATGGATTTATCGTGCGTTGCTTCATTTGGCTTCATCACCTTCAGTTGGTTCTGTAGCTGTGATGTGTCCAGTGTAGTTCACTCTCAACAAGAAGAGCTGACGGATGAGACAAGGTGTAGGTATTTTTTACGACGCAGCTGTCTAGCAGGTAAAGAATAGTGACTTCATGATGTTTCTTTGAAGAAAAACCGCCTACTCATAGAGCCTTAAACCAGCTGTCGTTAGGTTCTGTGTCCTTATTGAGAGGGATAACTGCAGTGAAGAGTTGCCGTGTCACCGAACTTCCCATCCGCTTTTAAAAAGGCATTTTCTTGTCCTGGGAATGAGTTTGCATCAAATATCTCTCTTATCAGATTTACATTTGTGTCTGCTCGCAACTCGAACGCCCCAGACATAGCTGATAGGCAATGACCGTGTATTGGACTACTGCTTCCATGAGCAGTCAATTTTTGGGTTTATCGTAGTGAATACTGCTACAAGAAGGTGTTCTCAAGTTCTTTCACCTAGCTATGAGTTCTTCATAACAAAACTTATCCCGGTGAGAGAAAACTTTTGCTCAATTAAAAGGTCTACTTGTGGATCAGAAATCCCATCCACATGAGTATCTTCTTTACTGAGACGCGTGTGACGGACTTTGAACGAACTTTCATCAGGACAATGAGCACCGAGGTGCGTGGCGCCCACTTAACGGGATAAAATGGATCCATCAGAGCTGTAGACGGGTGACCTTATGTTGAAAATCGTCTTTCTTTTTGAAACACGCGCACGGAGTCAGATCGTGCCTTGCTCGGTTCAAGCTCGTGATGTTGCGCCCTCCTGCGGCACAGCAAGACATGGTCAGAATGAAGCAGCTGAGGTTAAATTATAATTTATCCTCAAACAGATCTGGTTACATGGCAACGATTCTCCATCAAAGTTTGAGTATTATGGACTCCAACCTGAGTGAATCTGCTTGAGCCACAGGTTTCCCTCATCTAAGTACCTAACACCTTAACGTTCTATTGATTTGCTCCATTGCAACAGAAAATTTTTGGTCTCGTTACAATAGATGCGCTTTATTTGTGTAGATGGTTGATAGCAAACAGTCGAAAAATTTCACCAAGCCAGCGAGAACTTAGCCAAGTCGGAAACTCTGGATACTAGGCTTAGTTATACGTCTTTTTGCAGATGGTGCCTGTCACAAGTGGGAGGCCTTAAAACACACACTTGCCAAAATAGCCTTCAAGACGCGCAGCACTAAAACCAGTGGTTCCTTGTCTTTAAGAATTTCGGGGTAACCAGAAAATTGGAAGACGGTGTACATGTGAGCAGGGTATGCCATCTCAAACCGGCAAGAGGTATGTGGTTTAAACCCAGAGGTAATTTACCGCAACGTTTGCAGAGTTTCACCGGAAAACAAAAGACATCAACTTGTAGACCTGTACTGACGCCAACGAAAACCTTCAGATGCACAACAAAGAGCCTGGACAGAATTCTACGAAGATCCGGTATTCAGTGTACCTGTGACAAGCACAAATTACCAGTAAATGATGTGAGTAGATGACGATAATGATCATGCGTCCACTGTTCTGCAAAGTCTACATACTTTTGAAGTATGTTGTCGTTGGTATTCCAAAATTTCACCTCATCCATGAAAAATAGGCCTGAGTTTAGGGAAATCTGAGAAGTTCTTGACGTAGATCAACAAAGATCTGAACCAGGGAAAGTCATAAGAATCAGTATCATGGCAATCGTGTTATCTTTTGGCGGATCCCGGATTAGCCGCGGTTCCACAAAATAAAAGTTCTAGCCCGTTTTCCATAACGACATTTTTGAGGAACAACGAAATCTTTACTTACAAAAGATTCTGTGCCATCCCGGGATGACTTAGGTTTATCCAACTACACGTGATTCTGAAAAATGATCCTGTACTTCACCACTCGAGCTAGTCATAGTTCAAGCTGGCCAAAGAAGATGCGCGTTATTGAAATACCCAGCTGCACTTGGGATTAAGGGCTGCTGAGTTGGTTGAAAACGAGGTTAAAAACCAGCGCACATTGTTTACCATGTCTCAGATAAGCCTTATTCATCCCTCGATCAACTACCTGCCTTTCAGTAGTTATAACCAGGTCAGGTAGGAATTGTAATTGGCCTGCTGTATACACGGTAGCTGTGTCGGCACGCTGGAATGAAGCGCTTTATTGAGTAGCTTAAGTCTGTCTTGGATGTCCGGTAGACCCAACATGCTGGAACTATAAATAGGAGTAATTCGACAAACCGTCAAAAATATATGAGAAAGCGGCCACAGAAAAGGATGGATGTAAGGGACATATCATCGTCACAGGTACTCAAGTGATAACGGTAAATGCGTTGCACCACAAAATGTTGCCCAAATGTTAGGGGTAAGCTGTTTGCCAGGATTATACGCAAGTTTAAGGCAACCCTACCCGCCCACAGACCCAGAAATTGAGTTAGTGGTCAGCCGAGATCTTAGCCCCACAGATATCTAGTGCGTCTCCAGTCCCTGTAAATGCGATTACGTACCAAATGTCCAAATCCCCAACTCATTTTAAGCGCCCGGCTCCAGTATCCTAAGGGTGACGTGCGTCCTACATATAACAGAGTGCTTTTCAACAATAAATTCAAGTCTGCTGCTCATGGTAAAATCATCTCGAATGAGCCAAGCTAAACGTTTTCGCTTTTGTAAACGTCCAAATAATTTAAATCCATTAATTTGGAATAACAAGAAGTTTTTACCACCTGAAGAATCCTGGTGGTTTAGGACCCTACAGGTCGATAGAGGCTGTCGGACTATACGTTGTTTGTGTTCAGTAGACAGTAGAAGGAAATGGATGAGAGCAGTAGATGCCGTATTTCGAAAAGGGTTCTGTGGGAAAGTTAATCAGTCAACCTCATCAATTTGGCACAAGGTACAATCACTGACAGCGCAGTCATAGAAGCAGAAATACAGTAAATAACACAGGATAACGTTCTGAAAACTATAGCGAAGAAGTACCAAATGACATGCAAACGTATGTATACTGGCACTCAGGTAATGTATATAGGCCATGTACAGATATAACGGCGCAGAAAACAGTCAAAACCTTCTGGAGGTAAAGTGTCCAGGAAATCGTCCGGGCGACTCATTCTTCAGTCGGAATTGACATTCGAAAATGCGAAGTGCTGATATAAAATTGCAAGCAAAGCCGCGCATTTAGCAAAATTTTGCAATTAGCTACTAGAGAATAAGCAGATCTATTGTTGGTACAAACACTCGGGACACGAGCAGGAAGGGAGGAAAACGGCGTTATATCGAATAGCCGTAAATTCTGAGACTTATGGATTGTCGGGGAGAACGGGGAATGTAAATGTTGATCGTCATTGACTTACAGGAGGAATCAATCACTCAGCCTCCTGACATCTTTTCAACGCCCACACACGTCTCTCCTAAGTCCTTTTTGTTTCGTCTAAAAGATGGTCAACTGCAGCATGAGAGGTAAAATAACGGAGGTTTGCTATTCCAACCTGAGTGGCGCGTTTGACTTAAATATTGCCCTTAAGAGAAAACTACTCAGCCGCCCGCTGGATAGACGACCATATGAGCTATAGGATTCTTCATATGGTTGTTGGCCGCTTTTTGCCAAAAATAAGGTGTGTACCAGGGTCGCTAAGGATTATCCTGCGGCTTCCACTATTTCCGATGTAACTAACCGACCACGTGTAGCTTTTCGTTTCTCTTGCCCGGTCCTTTTTGGTGGTCCTAAATTCGTGGTGAACGTTCATACTAATGACCCTAATTGTGATCTCAATAAAGTAACAATGAGCTCTCACTAAACAACAACCTAACACCACCGGGTGGTGACCAATTTTTCCCTGTGGTGTTTTTTTTACTTTTATTTTGCTTCCATTATAACACTACGTATTTCGTCAATTGCATAATCGTTTTTTTTGGTTGAATACAAAAAGCCACAAAAAACACGCGCTTGTACAATTTCACGCAACACAAACTTGGTATGTGGGAACGGTCAGAGGAAGACCCCTGGACCACCATAATTGAATTATTGTTTATTCGCTGATCTGGGCTGACGACGAACTATTTTAAAACGGACAATTATTAGTGAGTCTGTTTCATGTTATCTGTTTATTATTGCATACCCAATCTATTTCTTATTTCTTTGACACACACTCCCGGTAAAGTAACTTATTGCGTAGCTAGACCACTACACCATACAGGGATTATTCAACGCTGTCAATAAGATTCTACCAAATATGGTTGACTCAGGCTGACCAATATCGCATAAACATCCAATTTCTGGTCTTTAGAATGGACAGAGTCGGAGTACACAACCTAAACACTAGACATTTTTACATGCCACGCCCTTTGGACGACGATTTACCGCCAAGAGTCACAGGGTACAGGAGGTTCTGAACGTTACCATCCAATATGTTCTGCAGATTTCCACCTTAAGCGAGAAAAGAAAGAAAAGATTTAAACATACCCAAGTTAGAAATATAGTGCAATGAGATGAAAATGAAAATATATCTTTAAAATGGAAATGACTGCAAAAAAAGACGAGGGAAAAAGAATGCAGAAAGCTTTCCTGGACGATGGCTTCATTTAAACTTGTGCCTTGCTGCTAATTCTGCGTAGCTCGGCCATGAAGTTACTTCCCCAAGGACAGGAGTCCAGACATCGCATTTGCAGCTGTGATGGCCTTATGAAACAGCAAGACTGTGCAAATATTGAGAATCCATTTAGAAAACACTCAGGCACTGGCCCAAACACTCCTTCTGGTCAAAATTCACAGCAATGGCGTTTAACTCTTTCTGATACCAATAAAGATATTTGTTTTAATCAATCAAATAATAAGCATTACCATAGCTCGTGTAACAGCGTGGTTATGAATCTCCCTGAAGGACAAACAATTCTCCAAAGAATCCAAGGTAAGCGGGAATTCGCACGAGCTAGATAATTCTCCTTGACATAATTAGTATCTTACAAATTCACACACTTATGAAGGTGCGTATATCTCGCACCGGAGATCCTTCGTTTACGAAATCAGTGTCTATATTAGAACAGTAAGGTTGTTTAGTCCTTTCAGACGCATCGATGACTCGCATTTTCCGCCACTGCTGAAGAGAGGAGGGCTCAAGCTACTTGTGTAGTAACGTACAAAATCCGTATCACTGAACTTTACCCTGTAATATGGCCTAAGCTTCTATGTCGGAGGCGTTGCATGGGCCAGTGAAAACATTTTGCATCTAGCAGCTCTCCTTCATTTCATATCAAACTTATCTGACCATAGCAGGTTACAGTGCATAATTGTATTGACTTGGAAGCTCATGTTTGGCCAAAGCCTGTATTTAGCACGTACACACAACATACCCAATACCCTTTTATTCTGTAGCGCCAGGAACTCTTTACGTTAGAACAGTGGCTTGACTGACCCTGCGATCTATGGATGATGCCTTTTACAGATGGTTTTTTATTTTCATAGACTATTCTTCTGAGTTTTTGGCCGCTTTTAATAGTTGATTGATTTTGTATGCTAGAGCTGCCGGATTAATTCAGGAAAACTAACTATGTGCCCGAATTGTAGTCCGTACGACCTGCTACGTGGTTACAGTAATCTTTGTGCTTCTGTTGCGGCGTAGTGGGTCTCATTTTGCCATCCTGTCTCCAAAAACTCCCTGTATTTTTAAGGCTACTGTAATCCGTTTAGGTTATAGTGCAGCCATGCTTTTGCTCTTTTCATCCTATGTTTGAGCAGCCTGATTTAAGTGCATTAAGGCCCGCCAGGTAACCTTTTAGTTTCTTTCTGATGCCTGTCTTCAACTCAGATGCCCAAATTCACAGAAGTTGTTTTTTAACACCGTTAGCAGTATAATATTGTACTACATATTAGGCCCTACTATTTCCATGAACTCTCACACCCCGAAACCCGGTCTTTCAAAAAGCTAAAAGCTTTATTCAGGTGTGGATTTTACCCTAAAACCGAACCCAACAACCATAATGCTATGCCTATCTCATCTCAAAAGTTTCTGATCGTTGTTCTTCAAATATGGTCGCACCGGTCCACCGGTGGCAAAGGGTGGCTAAAGGTGGCAAAAAGGGGTGGCATGTTACACTTGCCACCGGTGGCTAGGGGCGGCCAAAGGCGGCCACTCGAAAAAATCTCCCTAATCTTTTCATGGCCTTCTTCGAAACCCTTTGCAGCCGGAATAGGCTAACAGTGGCAACCACAAATTTGTCGGGGCATATTTTTGGCTTACTACCTCTGTGAGTAATCGCTGACTATCTAACCTCATGGCATGCGTATTTTTGCCGAACGCCGGAGATAATTACCAAACGCGTCGTTCTTACGACAACATGCTGCATGGTCAAAAGATAACAACGTTGTTGCAAAAATATGAATCTATTGATGACATAATTACAGCGTCATTGATGTTTTCGGATGCGCCGCAAGGCGGCCCTCTCGCGTCGCAGCTTCCGGTCTCCAGGGATTCGATCGAAAGCCCCCTTGAACCAAGCCTGGATTGATTTCTCAATGAAATCCACTGCGACACTCGAATGTGCGGCCACGGAATACATTGCATCTGAAGTGACAAGTGTCAATATAAAACAGCTACCTCACCCTTTATGAGTGCTGGCAACTCTGTGCATGATATGGGTCTTTTTTCTTCACCCTTCGACCACGTCAAGCGATCTGCGAACTCCGGAGCAAACAGAGCACGCAGCATGTTCCTCACTGACCGGCGAGGGTCAGGGCAGACCAATCTGGAAAGATAAATTACCTTTATCACAAAGTGTGACCAGGGTTGAGGTACTCACTGACTGTTCACGAAAATCTGCGTCCAACAATCTGACCAAGAAAGTATCCAGATCTTCCATTTTGGTCATTTCGTTTATCTCTTCCGTAATTGTTTTTCGCTTTTGTTGTGTGGACGCACCCGAACTGAGACCTAGCTCTAAAGATCTCAGCCGCACATCCAGCTTTTCCAACCGATCCAAGGTTTCTTCTAATATTCGAATAAGCAATAAAAGTGATGTAAACTCACTTCGGAATGCCTCGGCTTTCACGGCCTCGTCACGCAGGATGCGCACCACTTTTCTGTTTGAGTAATCCGACACACGCAATCCATCAGAATCGCTTGTGTCCTCATCGGAGTCATTGGTTCTCTCCATGACCCGAAGAGGTGGTGGCGAAATCGCGGATGACAGCTGGCCATGAGCCGAACTACATTTAGAATATACATCAAACTGAAATTATGGCCGCACTTACTCAACGGGTGAGGACAATCTTCGCGGGGGTGTTGCGTAGGTGAACCTTTTGAAAGACCTCTGCGATGGCTGTTTCTCAGCCCCTTCACAAAGTGACGAGTACCTCGGGTTGCGTTTTCTGAAAAATGGATCGGTTATTACCAAACGATACCTCTCGCGGACACCATAATGCAGCCGAAAATAGGTCTGTGGCTCCGTGTCTGAAGTGCCATCGCTGGAGTTTAGCACTGCACGGAACCGGACTGCCTCAGAGTAAGCTCCTGAAGACGTGTAAAGGCTCAATCAGATTTTTTGGGATGCGTACCAAAATTCTTGATGATTGCAACGGAGCGCGTGATGCCGCTTGAAGGCATGGCCTCTTTGTTAATTAGCGCGCGTTCCATTTCCACGTAGTCATCAAACGTTCTCCAGCGAATGGTTCTTTCATCGATAAACCATTCTTCGCAACCAATGGAGAACTGATCGTCATCCAAGAACTTAAAAACTTTGTACATCTGTAACAGATGCACGTACATGAGTAAACTCATCAACAAAATTCTTCCAATTTTCAAAACCGATGGTCAAGGGTATGTTTTATTTTTCGAATGAATGTAGCAGTGGAATATAAATGAATTCATCATTAAAAGGGAGCGCGAAACATTTACAAGTGATGCGACCTAAAGGCTGAATGAACACACGTTCATCCAGCCGACTTGCACGGAAAATAAGAATATCCCGAGACTGTAAAGGAAAAGTAAAAAAA